>NC_140368.1:2820000-3055000 GCF_054491055.1 Hypomesus nipponensis
GGCCGCAGACATCTGCCACAAACACTCGGAATGTCCCTTCGACATGCCCCCAAGTGTGTGTGTGTGTGTGTGTATGTGTGCTGCCCCTGGCCCCCTTAGGAGTCTTTGCAGGGCTGGGAGGGAGGGAGGGAGGGAGGGAGGGAGGGAGGGAGGGAGGGAGGGAGGGAGGGAGGGAGGGAGGGAGGGAGGGAGGGAGGGAGGGAGGGAGGGAGGGAGGGAGGGAGGGAGGGAGGGAGGGAGGGAGGGAGGGAGGGAGGGAGGGAGGGAGGGGAAAAGGAGGAGAGGGGGATGGGTGGAGATAGGCTGGAGATGGCCCTACATCAAATCAATGTTATCACAGCCCTTATCAGACAGCCATTCAATGTGCAGGGAGCAAGGAGGGAGAGAGAGAGAGGAAGAGAGAGAGAAAGATTGGGATATGGTCCATTCAGCAGTCAGTGTACCCGACTTTCCTCAGTCCCGCCTACCTGCCTGTCTGTGATCTCTCTTCCTCCCTGTCCTCGCCCCTTTCTCTCCCTCTGATGAGATCCCAGGCCATTGTGTCTGGCCTCTTGTTCAGGCAAATGGCTGAGTTATTTTAAGGCCCGTCATAAAAGAAGCCAGAGTTCCCCGGGCGTGAGAGAAACTCTTATCACGCGAGGCCATAGACTGCACCTTTAGCCGAGGACTCGACACATCAATGAGCTTGTCCTTCACAGTCTGCTCACATGGCTGGCTGGCTGGCTGGCAGGAGCCCTGCAGTCATAGTAACAGAGGGTGGGGCTCCAGACTTTGAGGCAAGCGGGGGTCTTTCTAGGAAAGGTGAGATCGCTTCAGGACTGCGTACAGAGACGCAGGTTTGCAGCCTTAGTCTTGTGAGTGAGGAGATTCCTCTTGGAGGTGGTGGACCAATCACATGAAGCCTTATTTTACAGGTCGAATGGCAATTATACATTCCATAGATACGTTTAATAAGAGGGACAGAATGGGCCTTTTTTTCACAAACTACCTACAGAACACGACCCAGAATAGACAGTGATCAAGTCCTCGCGGAGGGAAATTATAATTGGCTATTGTAGAGACGCAAAAGTCAGGTCTATTGAAGACATCCAATGAGGCGTGAACAGAGCCTGTATGGAGATGAAACTAAATAAGAGAGAGGGAGAAAAGATCGAAAGAAGGAGAGAGATAAAAGAGAGAAATAATAGCGAAAGAGAAATGGGAGAGAGAGGCGTGTCTGGGAGGGGAAAAGAAAGAGAAAAGGGACAGAGAAGTCTTTTGTTCGCGAAGGTGCATCTGTAAAATAAAGGGAGAGCAATAAGAGACTGGGCTGATTGTTCCATTGGCAGACGATTCATTCCAGCTTCCTGGACTCGGAGAATAGGGAGCAGGGATTGGTGGACGGATGAGGAAGAGTGACGATGGCAGGTGGAGACGTCCTGGAAGAGAGGACAATCTCAGAGCTGCATCCGACTTCAGCAGAGACACACACGTCCTTCTCTCAAGTAGAAGTACAGATACTCATGTTTAAAAAGACTGGTTAAAGTGCTGACTACACTTTTTCGCTTAAGTTAAATTTAAAGAAGTGTGGGCTCTGACCCACTAAAGTAAAAAGTAGCCATGACTACTACCTGTTTGAGTGTCATGCTGGTAACAGGACTTCACATCATATTAATACATTCATCCAAAAATAAAACTATAGAAACGCAGCTTATTCGCCAGGAATCCGTTTTGACGCTGACCAAAATATGACTCAGTAACCAAAAGTCTGTTGTGGCCAATAGTCAAAAGCATGCCCAGGCCATGTAGCCAATCAGGACGGATGAAGGGTGTGTCTGAGGGCGGTTTCTGTCGTGATGGACGGGGGCCAGGCTGGTGACTGTGTCCGATCAGTTTCAGCATCCTGTCAGCAGGGGGTGTCATCACTCCCCTCCTGTGGCGAAGAGAGACGGGGGAGAAACAGAGAGAGAAGGATTGGGCGTGCTAATTTCTCTCCGCCTGGGGCAGTGGGAGAGAAAGAGAGCGATCGGAGGGTTTAATTCCTCTTTGCCAGCGATAGGGGGAGGGATTGAGAGAGAGAGTGAGAGTGGGTGCTGATTCCTCTAGTACTGGTGGCACATGGGGGAAACGACGATAAAGATTGTCCTGTCACATCGCTTGTTCCTAGCGTTTGGTGCTAATTTGTTGTCCATGACGTCTAGGGCAACATGCCTTTCATCTCCCCTTCCCTTGCCTCCCATCTCCCTCCTCTCCTCCCCCCTCCCTCCCCTCCCCTCCTCGTCAGTAGTGCTGATGTGACTGCCACGTGCTAGCGTGTTAGCAGGAACAGGTCTCGAGACGGGGAGAGGTGTCGAGATGCCCCCAGCCCTGAGGACCAAGAGCTGCAGCAGAAACAGTCATGCTGCCGGTGCCCCTGGGTCTGCAGCCGCAGCGTTGACTGTGACAAGCACGGCTCCAGTCTCAGTCCCTGGAACGTTAGCTACGCTACATGGACACATTTGTCCTGATAAACACTCACTCACCCCCTCACACACCTGAGTGTTGATACTGTACTGTACCCTTCTCTCCCTGCTCCCTTGGTTTCCTCACAGAATTCTCTCTTTCTCACTCTGATAACCAGGATGGGGAATGGGAGGTCATAAAAAAAGGTGGGGGGGGGGTAACCGATGGAGGAATACATGGAGGTTACCCCCCCCCCCCTCTCTCTCACGCTCTCTCTCTTTCTCTACCTCTCTCTCCCTCTTTCCCCTTCTCTCTCTCTATTTATACATATATGTTATATACATATGTATATGGGGTATATCTGGCTCGCTCTGCCAGTCGTGTCTCTGGGGTTTACACCATCAGACTGGGACTGCTCTGGGCTCTCAGGGCAGGTCTATCAAGCTCGCGCTGTGTGATGCGGACAATTCCTCAAGAATTGTGTTCCTCAAGAGAAATCCAGAGGGTTGAACCCAGGTTAAACGGAAGGCAGGCAGAGTGGAAAGAAGGTGCATGTGAAACAGAGGGTGGTTTCGTTTTTGCTGTTTATACTTTGATACTAAGGAAAGGTTGAAACGTGATTTGAATTTTTTCCAAAATATAAACCTGTAACAGTGTGTGGTGGAGTTGTTTCCATTCTGCCTGTTTGTCTAATGTGTGTGTGTGTGTGGGTGTGTCTTTGTGCATGTGTGGTTGTGTGCGTGTGTGTGTTTGGGGTGTGTGTGTGTTCCCAGGTTTGAGCAGTGGTGAGTGTCGTCAGCCAGGAAAGGCCCCCAGCATCAGTATGAACTGGACGTGGGGCGACGCCCAGCTGGAGGTGGTTGACACGGCAACAGGGAGGAGGCGGGAAGTGGGGGCGCCGTCGAGGCTGTGCAAGCACGCTCTGTTCACACGCTGGACCAGGCTGTACCGCAAGGTGAGATACCTGGCAGTCTACACACACACACATACACACACACATCTACACGCACACATACAGTACCTTGAGTTTATGCACACTACGTCATTCTTTAGATTCCAACCTGTTTCAAACTAAACTTTGTCTGAATCCACAAACTCTTTAAGCCCCGCGTCTGTATAGCAGCAGCTGCTGCAACGCAGTCCTGCAACCGGCCTACTTTATCACAGCACTAAGAGCACTTTCATTTCCATTATGAAACTGTATGTTACAGAGATTGCCTGCAACACCAAATGGCAGCAGTTAAACGATAATGACTCTGAAACCATAATTATTTGGAGAAGCACTTGCAGAGTCTCCCACAGAAAGGGCTCCGCATGCACACCAGGGCATGCAAGAGCAGGCACAGCCATCTCCTAAGAAACTTTCTCTCCATTCCCCCTCATCTGCTGCCGTTCTCCTTTCTTTTTCTTTTTTCGGCGCGCGACAAAAGGAATGCACAAAACCACAGAGAATGTTCAATTGCTTGTGAAATTTAAATGGGGAGATTACACAGCTGTTGAAGTTCCCCCCGTTTGTGCCGGCTCATTCGTTTTTGTTTTGCTCTCCCCTCTTCCCCTCCCCCCCCCCCTGCCTCGCTCTCCCACCCTAACCTTCTGCCCCTTTTGTGCCGTCCCTCTCCCTCTCTCTCTCTCACTCTCTCTCGCTCCATCTCTCTCTGTCTCTCTTCCTCTTGCTCTCTATTTATCTTGCTCTTATCTTCAACTTAATTTCCCTCTATCAATCTCTTCCTCTCCCTCTTTCCCTCCCTCTCTTCTCTCCAGTTGAGCGTCCACACGTCGGGGCCTGTGGACAAGCCGCTGATGTACTGTGAAGCCAAGATGGCAGCTCGATGCTACCAGACAGTCAAGCAGCAGTGGTTCAGATCTCTGCAGGAAACTGGCCTGGGGACCTGGGTCAAGAAACCGCCTGAGCAAGAGCATTTCCTGCTTACGGACTGAGTCTGAGTGAAGTGAGGGGGGTGAGAGAGTGTGTGTGTGTATGTGTGTCTGACAGTTGCGTTGGGGCTTTAGAACTTTCTAGATCTCAATCCCCAATATGTAGTCGTTCCTTTATTGAGTCCCACCAAAAAATATACCTTAAGTTTCTTTGAACCTCAATACATCCTTCCATCAGTTACCTTGTTCTCTACCTTTTTAAATCCTTCCCTTACCCTTGGATGTCAGAGAGGAGAGGAGAGGAGAGGGAAGGGGAGAGAAGAGAGGAGAGGGAAGGGGAGAGAAGAGGGAAGGGGAGAGGAGAGTAACCTTGGTCAGAGTGAAAGGCAGGCAGCAGTGGCACCAGCTATCTTGTCATCAGCCATTTGGGGGCGACGAGGCCCCTGCAGAGTTGCAGCGCGACGGGGAGAGGGCCGTCCAATTACAGCGCCTGTCAGAGTGACGTGGGGCAGAGGGAGAGGGAGAAGAAATGAGGAAGAAAGAGAGAGAGCATATATCTCTTTTCCATCCCCCCACCCCTCTGCCCCTCTGCCCACCCCTCGCCCCACATCGCTCTACCCTCTTCTCACCTTTATTCAGCACTGCCAATCACATCCTCCTCTTTGTATCTCCTCTCCCCCTTTCTTTCATTCTTTCTTTAATCTTTCACTTTTTCCCCCTCTCTCTCTCTCTCTCTCTCTCTCTCTCTCTCTCTCTCTCTCTCTCTCCCCCTCTGTCTCTCTCTCTATCTCTCTCTCTCTCCCTCTGTCTCTCTCTCCCTCTGTCTCTCTCTCCCTCTGTCCCTCTCTCTCTCTATCTCTCTATCTCTATCTCTCTCTCTCTCTTTATCTCTCCCCCTCTGTCTCTCTCTCTCTTTCTCTCTCCCCCTCTCTCTCTCTCTATCTCTCTCTCTTCTGAACTCCAAAAGACTGGGGGCATGGTCTGACACGGCGGCTCATTCAGCCTCCTCTAAAAGTCCCCGATGAGAAGGAAAGAATAGAAAGTGGGAAGGGTAGTGTTGTGAAAACATAAATGCTGCCATTAGCCCACCTTGGAAGACATGTCTACCTTTCACATCTGAGCTTCTTTAAGCCTCTCCTCTCCCTTTCTCCCTCCTAATACACCTTCACTCCCTTTATTCCTGGAGTTGATTTCCCATTTTCTCTTTTGTCACAAGTCCTCTGGGCCGTCTGCTTGGTTCTCCTCAGCTGGGTCATGTGACAATAGAAGGACTTGTGGCTGGGTGTGACTTGTTAGCTGGCTGGAGTCTCGTTTGAGCTGTTTTGAAAAGGTCTCATGACCCGGCCCAGTGATAACCACTGTACCAAAGGCACTTTATGCCTAGTAACAGTAACTGATGACATTTTTATAATACATGTTCAAACCCCAGACCTGATCACGTTCACCCATGGAGGACCATATAGTCCACTCATGTTTGCTTTCCTTTTTAACGACGCTCCTCTCTCTAATCATGTAAATATGATTTTTCTTTTTCAATGTGACGATGTTTCTTTATCATTAGATAAGCATAAGGAAAAATGTGTTTTTTGAAAATAGGGGAAACTAAATACACTTGACCACGATAATACAATGTATGCTGAGTATTTTCCCACTTTCACGTACACAAACCTTGACTGTTCCCGGAGTTCAGAAGAACTCATTAAGCCCCAAAAATGACCAGCTGTGATAGTGACACCCAGTGGTGTGTTGTGGTATAACTTTGTAAAAGCCGCATTCTCAACCTCATGTTTTACACGGTGAGATAAGCCGACACTACTTTCCCCTTTAAGACAGTCTTGGTTCTTGATGTGATCGTCAATTTGTCTTGATTTCTGTTATTTCATATTAGAAATGTTGTAGAGGACTCCTTTTATTGAGACTGCTGACATGTATTCTTCTACTTTGGTTTCAAGTCACTGACTCTCCCTTGGGCACAGGTTCGTTCATACATTTGAGAGATATAAGTTCGGCATGATTGAATTGCAATATTGTATGTACACTTGTACATTTGTATACATTGTACATAAAATAAGAATTACAAAATATTGAGAGATAAATATGATTATGTCTAATTAATATGTAAATTTAAGTACATGCTGCTAAGGTCTGTAAATTGCACTTCAGTAATACCTTAAAAGTGAATGTTTGTATATGTGAATAAAATGAGAAAATGTGGTCATTTTATCTTGTCTTGGTTATAATCAACTTCCATTTAGTAGTGAGAAGAGATGGCAGAAGTACACACATCCTTCACTCAAGCAGAAGTACAGAACTCATGTTTAAAAATACTCTGGTACAAGTTGAAGTACTGACAACACTTGTTCACTCAAGTTACAGTTACGAAGTAAGCCAATGGACTCTGACATATAGTAAAAAGTAGCCATAACTACTGTTTTAGTGTCATATTGGTAACTGGACTTCACATCATATACATGAATACAAAAAGACTGTAAATATAGACACGCAGCGCATATGCCGGTAGCCTAATCATTTTTGACAATTTCGAACATCTCGCTCATATATGGCCATGGGTGACCAGGAATGTGTCAAGTCAACATTTCTAACCACTCTGTCTCATCCATAACATTAGCCATTCTTCTTGTCGCTTTCTGTCTTGTTCCATGGTAGCTTCTAGACTATCTTACGTTTTGCGTGATAGACATGAAATGGAAAAATGACAAGAAATAATATTGGTCATGCGACCCAATACAGATTAGAACGTAAATAACAGCCTGGTTTGAAAATGAAATAAGTAGAAAGTACAGATATTTACTTGTAAGGGTGGAAGTAAAAAGTTATAAAAAATAAATGGTGATATAAAAAATAGTGATATGAAGTACTGATACCAGAACAATATACTTAACTACAACTTCCCATCTCTGGTAGTGAGAAAACTGTGGTCACGAAAGATGGAGAGACACAATGAGACAAAGACACACAGAAAGCGGGAGAACAAAAAAACCTGCCCCCTAAGGAATACTGTGTGTATCTCCCAGCGTGTGTGGCAGGTGTCAAACAGACCAGGCACCAAATTAGCTGCCGTGTCGGAAGAGGGGAGGGGAGAGAGAGGGGAGCGGAGCGGAGCGGAGGGGAGAGACAGGCTGCCTCCGAAGAAGCCTTCCCCCCAGGCCTGCCGCAGGGTGGAATCTGCTCTACAATAAACATCATAATTGACAATTTGCTCCACCGGCCGGTCACGGCCAACCCACTGTAATCTAACAGAGTCCACGGGGAGAGCAGCGTCGCTCCGGAGGTCTGCCGTTTAGACGCAATGAAATCTAGAAGTCAAATAGTCGAGGCTCTCCTGCTGCCATCTTTAAAGACTTGAAAATACACCCGTCCACTCACAGTATGTATCAGAATCAGAAGGGATTTTATTCGCCATGAATGTTTGCACAAACAAGGAATTTACTTAGGCAGGGAGGTGCATACATTAAACATATAGGAATATTGAAACTTAAATATGTGGACTAACTATACAAAAGGAGCAAAGTCTAGCTAATACTAAGGGGGGGGGGGGGGTCTAACTAATACTAAGGGGAATACAATTTAAAATATAAGTAGCCATAATTTACTATCTAACCTAAAAAGTAAGAAATATTTTGAATTTGGAAATACAAATATGGTGGTATATGTTAAGCTCCTTGCCTATGGAAACAACATTTCTACTCACAGGAGCTTGGCCTCTGACCCTTGATGTCTATTTGTCCAAGAAGTCATTCCTCTTTGCTTGAAATGTTGACAAGTCTCAAATAGACAAGCTAGAACCAAAAAACTAGAAAGTATTGTTGGATTTTTTTATACATTGGAACTCTCACCTGAAGTAATCTCTGTCATCAACCAATATCAAATGTTCCATATTAATATTGTATTGAACACTAAATTAATTTCAGTGTACAATAAAAACACCTTCTGTGGGGATAGATAGACTCATTCATGAGATGAAAAAAAAACCTCACCTGAGACCATGAAAAAAGAATCACACATTTTATTAGATTTTTACAAGCCTCGGTGCAACAAAAAAAAATGATAAGGTTTGGGGTGAATGTGTTTTCCCACAATGGGGAAACTAGCTATACTTTTTTCAATCTCATCACAGTTCAAATGTATATACATACACAGTGTAAGGCATATTACATTTTCACAGATATCTGGCATCCCTTCAAGTTATAATTCATTCACTGTGGAGTACGTGGCTGGCCGTTGTTGCTGAAGATTAAAAGATGAATTTGATACACACTCAACGTGACAGAGAGAATTCCCTGAATGAAGAGGTTCAACCTGGTGATATATCTGAGCAGCAGTGTTCCACAAAGTGCCTCACTTCATTCCAGAGGCGTTGATATTCTAACTGATACAGCACGGTTCTATGCGATTGCTTATTTGAGTTATAAGGCATTACGTACGACATTAATGAACTTAACTTCATGCAGAATTACATTTTATGTCCTTAGATTCTTAACATTTAAGCATTCCCTATATATTTATTAAGCAAGAAACCCTAAGCAAACAACATTTGGGTGGCATTACTGGCATGAAAACAGGATCTACAGAAGTTAAATAAATAGCAGACATTGACTTACCACTTTTCCAATAACACATTATTGTAAAACCTCATGATGTACACAAATCGGTGCAACAGACAAACAGCTATTTGATGTAAACAAACATCCCAAAGCACTGTAGATAAACAGATCCACTCAAACTCACTTCTGGTGACGGCTCATTTTCAGGTGGACATGTGTGAGAGAGAGAGAGACTAACATTTAGAGACCGACATGCATTGAGAGGAAGACCACTTTACCAAAAAGGATGCGCCATCCACACAGAGTGGTTTCTCTAAGCTAGGGTTCAAACGCCCAGTGTAAACACTCCAGCTGTTCCTCCTTAAACAGGACCTCTTCTGGGTCCGGTTCAGCGCCAGAGAGAGCTGAAGGCCGTGTTCGAATGCTGTCAAGATGCATCCTCCCCTTCCCTTGAGGTCCTCATACATCTCTAACATGAGTGGAGAGATGAAAGCCAGAACTGTGCTACACATCTCACATCTGAGATCACTCAGGGAAGGAGGAAGGATGCATTGTGACAAGACTGAAACAGGGCCAGGATATTTTGTGGTTGTTATAGTAACGGGATGTCTTAATTCGATAAACGTTCAGATATTCAGAAGACAACAGTAGCATGGGAAACGATGGACTGAGAAGTTAAAATATCCTTACAGTAGCATGTTACAAAACATGGAAATATCTATAAAAACAAACTTTTAGAAGGTCATCTGTGATCTGAGAAGGTCAAAATGTCAAAAGAATAAAGCCGATAGGTACTCTAAAGATAGATGTTGGTGTGTGTGTGTGTGTGTGTGTGTGTGTGCAGTTGTACGGTTGTCTGCAGCATGCTACTATGTGTGAATGGGTGAAAGCAAGTGTGTGTTGTGTATGGTGTGTGTGCAGCATTACTTCTCCTGCAGCAGAGCAGGAATGTTGATGTTCCAGCCGATGGCCTGCCTGTCGAAGCCGCAGGTGAACAGGTTACATGACTGGTTCTCCTCATTCCACACAGAGCAACACACCATGCGCCGGTGTCCCTGAAAACACACGTGACATTTGTAGTCGTTTAGCAGACGCTCTTATCCAGAGCGATTTACAGGGACATTTCCCCCCCGGGCAAGTAGGGTGAAGTGCCCTGCCCAAAGAGACATTGAATTTCTCACGACCGGGAATCGAACTGGCAACCCTCTGATTAATAGCCCGATTCCCTAGCCGCTCTGTCATCTGACTCCCTGCATGTGGATGACCCAGAAACAGTCTGAATGACAGACAGACAGACAGACAGACAGACCAGGGCATTCTCCACAGGTCCTGACAGCTGGGCATCAACAACAACAACCACTTGAACATCTCCTCTGGTCTCCACAGCATGAACAGTGCTAACAGCCAGAGACAGAGCCACTGTCTGCAGCCACCAGCACAGGGTGGAGGAGCGCTGGCTTCATCCTCCCATCACCTGTGGACACTCTCCTCTCTCTCTGTCCTTCTCCATCAGCCTGTCTCTCTCTCTCTCCTTCTGCTCCCTCTCTCTCTCCTTCTGCTCCCTCTCTCTCTCCTCTCTCTCTGTCCCTCTCCATCAGCCTGTCTCTCTCTCTCCTTCTGCTCCCTCTCTCTCTCCTTCTGCTCCCTCTCTCTCTCCTCTCTCTCTGTCCCTCTCCATCAGCCTGTCTCTCTCTCTCTCCTCTCTCTCTGTCCCTCTCCATCAGCCTGTCTCTCTCTCTCTCCTTCTGCTCCCTCTCTCTCCTCTCTCTCTGTCCCTCTCCATCAGCCTGTCTCTCTCTCTCTCCTTCTGCTCCCTCTCTCTCCTCTCTCTCTGTCCCTCTCCATCAGCCTGTCTCTCTCTCTCTCCTTCTGCTCCCTCTCTCTCTCCTCTCTCTCTGTCCCTCTCCATCAGCCTGTCTCTCTCTCTCTCCTTCTGCTCCCTCTCTCTCCTCTCTCTCTGTCCCTCTCCATCAGCCTGTCTCTCTCTCTCTCCTTCTGCTCCCTCTCTCTCCTCTCTCTCTGTCCCTCTCCATCAGCCTGTCTCTCTCTCTCTCCTTCTGCTCCCTCTCTCTCCTCTCTCTCTGTCCCTCTCCATCAGCCTGTCTCTCTCTCTCTCCTTCTGCTCCCTCTCTCTCCTCTCTCTCTGTCCCTCTCCATCAGCCTGTCTCTCTCTCTCCTTCTGCTCCCTCTCTCTCCTCTCTCTCTGTCCCTCTCCATCAGCCTGTCTCTCTCTCTCTCCTTCTGCTCCCTCTCTCTCCTCTCTCTCTGTCCCTCTCCATCAGCCTGTCTCTCTCTCTCTCCTTCTGCTCCCTCTCTCTCTCCTCTCTCTCTGTCCCTCTCCATCAGCCTGTCTCTCTCTCTCTCCTTCTGCTCCCTCTCTCTCTACTCCTCTCTCTGTCCCTCTCCATCAGCCTGTCTCTCTCTCTCTCCTTCTGCTCCCTCTCTCTCTACTCCTCTCTCTGTCCCTCTCCATCAGCCTGTCTCTCTCTCTCTCCTTCTGCTCCCTCTCTCTCTCCTCTCTCTCTGTCCCTCTCCATCAGCCTGTCTCTCTCTCTCTCCTTCTGCTCCCTCTCTCTCTCCTCTCTCTCTGTCCCTCTCCATCAGCCTGTCTCTCTCTCTCTCCTTCTGCTCCCTCTCTCTCTACTCCTCTCTCTGTCCCTCTCCATCAGCCTGTCTCTCTCTCTCTCCTTCTGCTCCCTCTCTCTCTCCTCTCTCTCTGTCCCTCTCCATCAGCCTGTCTCTCTCTCTCTCCTTCTGCTCCCTCTCTCTCTCCTCTCTCTCTGTCCCTCTCCATCAGCCTGTCTCTCTCTCTCTCCTTCTGCTCCCTCTCTCTCTCCTCTCTCTCTGTCCCTCTCCATCAGCCTGTCTCTCTCTCTCTCCTTCTGCTCCCTCTCTCTCTACTCCTCTCTCTGTCCCTCTCCATCAGCCTGTCTCTCTCTCTCTCCTTCTGCTCCCTCTCTCTCTCCTCTCTCTCTGTCCCTCTCCATCAGCCTGTCTCTCTCTCTCTCCTTCTGCTCCCTCTCTCTCTCCTCTCTCTCTGTCCCTCTCCATCAGCCTGTCTCTCTCTCTCTCCTTCTGCTCCCTCTCTCTCTACTCCTCTCTCTGTCCCTCTCCATCAGCCTGTCTCTCTCTCTCCTTCTGCTCCCTCTCTCTCTACTCCTCTCTCTGTCCCTCTCCATCAGCCTGTCTCTCTCTCTCCTTCTGCTCCCTCTCTCTCTCCTCTCTCTCTGTCCCTCTCCATCAGCCTGTCTCTCTCTCTCTCCTTCTGCTCCCTCTCTCTCTACTCCTCTCTCTGTCCCTCTCCATCAGCCTGTCTCTCTCTCTCTCCTTCTGCTCCCTCTCTCTCTCCTCTCTCTCTGTCCCTCTCCATCAGCCTGTCTCTCTCTCTCTCCTTCTGCTCCCTCTCTCTCTACTCCTCTCTCTGTCCCTCTCCATCAGCCTGTCTCTCTCTCTCTCCTTCTGCTCCCTCTCTCTCTACTCCTCTCTCTGTGTACCTGTCTGTTGCTGCGAGGCAGTCGTGCAAGCCTCGCTCCAGACATGTCGAACAGTCGGACTTGGCGGTTGTCATGTGGCAGAGCGATGATCCTCTGGTTGGCTGAGACGCTGATCCTGCAGGTTCAGATCAAGGGTAAGGTTAGCTCTGGTATGGCACACGTGCCTATCTACCCCTCAGATCAAGGGCAAGGTTAGCTCTGGTATGGCACGCGTGCCCATCCATCCATCCAATCTACATATCAGACAGACATTCAGAACAGAGGGAACAAGCTCCCCAGCCCCCTACTTCCACCCTCCTGTTTCCTACTGTACCTGTTGATGGCGGAGTCTGTGCGGATGGTTGCTATGGGCGACCTCATGTTCTTCAGATCCCACACCTTGACGGTGCGATCGTCACTTCCTGACACCACGTTGTCCCCCACGGTGAACACTGCCGATGTCACAGTGCTGCACACAAACATCACAACAACAACCTGATGACATGATTACAGATAGATCGAGAAGATATTTCTTATTTGCTATACGATTAACATCACAATCAAGAAGAAGAATTCTTCCGTTATTCTTTATCCAAGAGTAAATCATTTGGTCTATGGAGAGAGAGGTCGTTGCTGCAAACTCATTCATACAACCGAGTAATATGAGATATCTCTAAGCAGAGGAGGAGAGAGGGGAGGGAGGTAGTGGGAGGGAGGGAGGATGAGATGGAGGGTTGGGATTAATAATCTAGCAGCAGGTGTGCAACAGCTCTGGAACAGAACTAGGAGTTCCTCTCCCTTCTCTATTCAGTTCCTCCCTCTCGCTCCAGACCGGAGCCCCTCAAGGCAGCGTTGGTCTGTGGCTGCCTCTCAGCGTGCCGTCTCTGGGTAACCCAGCCAGCAGCCAGTGGGGGTGCACAGACACAGCCACACAGTGGAACAATGTGACAGACTGGGGTAGAGCATGTTCTGATAACCCCTGCCTGAGAGGGCTTGGTTAACTAATGGCTGGTCCACGGGGGGCCGCGGTCACACAACGAAAGCTACGTTGGTGCTAGCACGCCAGAGCCTCCTCACCCCAGAGTTCCCCATAATGCTAACGCTAGCACCTCTGGCGGAGGGTGGGGGTTCACTTAAAGTGGGGGCCGCTGTTCAAAGTCACCCCACCCCCACCAGCAGGGTCAGGCCAAAGTGCTCCCCTCAGCACGTCTTCGCCCTCGCTCATGATGAACTGGAGCCAGCAGGCTATCTCCCACCTTGCTGAGGTCAGGCCCATTCCTTTAATAGACTTTAATATTTCCAATTTATAATGTCAGTCCCTGCTGTCAGACCACACATCCCCCCCCCCTCCTCCGCTCCATACACAGTAGGAGGTTGGATGGGGTGTGCCGCTGCTCTCCCCCCTGATTGAGATTAGCTCTCTCGGCCTGGCCTAGCCTAGCCTGGGTGACCCGGCGGCTGTTTTGCTAGCTGCCCGCTTAATTTAAATTGACATCTAATTAAGCTTTAATCAGGGGCTAAACTACGGTGTGTTAGTGGAGCAGGGGGGGCTGCTCCAGGAAACTGTACTTTACACCACTGCCAGACAGGGCGAGCTCACGGCTCCGGCCACTTAAACCCGAAGCCAAGGAGTGCATCGCTGATGATGATGATGATGGTGATGATCATGCACTTTTTGACTTCCTGAGCTGGAGGATGTGGGGAGGAGGAGGGGGGGCAACAGATTAATAGGTTGATTAAAGTCCTATTAGGACTTGGGAAGTGTTCTGTTCTGGAGAGTGGCGTGTCTCCGCTAGCTGGAGGCGGTGACAGGGAAGGTCGAAGCTCGTCAGCCGCCGAGCAGAACAGAAACGGCTGAGAGGAAGGAGCATCTCCTGGGGAACACTGAAGCAGTGTGCAGGCAGACTGGCTGACGGGAGGCAGGAGGAGGGACAGACAGACAGACAGACAGACAGACTGTCTGAGGTGAAGGAGCGTAACAAGATTAAACGCTAGATAACACGCTACTTTTGTCGTAGCTTCGTGACAGCACTGGTCACGTCCCAGTGAGCTTGGTTATTTCCAGACTGGATCCCTGAGTAATTACATCCATCTGACAATGTCTCTAATAAGACACCGCCTTCGCACACTGCTCCTGGTGTTATCCACAGTCACTTCTGAATCAGGAACGTGTTGACATGCCAGGCTTCTGAAGTGCTGTCAGACACACACACACGCACGCACGCTTAGACACAAAGACACCGCCGCCTGTGATCAGCGCTGAACGCGAGGCGGAGACAAACGCGACACGGCATCCCGTCTGTTCCCCTCCCCGTGCCCCCGTGGGTTCACCCCCACGGCCCAGAGACCGAGAGGAGAGGAGGTGGCCGCCCAGACTGACCGCGCTGCTCTTCTGATTGCCACCGCACACTGTCAGCACCTGTTAGCGCTAATTGCCGCTGAAGACGCTGCAAACGAGCCCCTCCCTCCGGCTCTCCTCCTCCCGCCTGGTAATCCTCCTCGGCCTACCAGCAGCCCTTTCCATTATGCCATCACCGCTGTGCCACTCTGCCTGTCACAGAGAGGACGTGCTTCCAGAGGACTGTGTTTCCTCCCACACCGTGAAGAGGCGCTTTGCTCTCCACGGCAGAGAGGCCCTGGAGCGGGGGCTCATCCTGGGAGCTCTCCCACCTGCTACTGCCGAAGGACCAATCGGCTGCTCTGGTTGTCACCTGACCCGAAACAAACACCAGCTACTGCCGAAGGACCAATCGGCTGCTCTGGTTGTCACCTGACCCGAAACAAACAGACAGGAGCTTCACCGACCAAGCTAGACCCACGGCCACGCTCACACCCACACTGCCGCTGTCAAGTGTGGGTGTGTTTGGAGAGCTGACTGGGCTTTTAGCAGGGAGGCCTCCAGGCCTTGCCAGGCTGTGTGCAGGCCTCATTCATCTTGCAAGCGCGGGGCATCGGAGCATTCCCCTCCAGATGACAGTAGACCCCCTCCTCCTCCTCCTCCTCCTCCCTCACCTCCCTCCCCCTCTGTCTCCCCCCCTTCCTCAGCCAGACATGCACGCGCGTCACTGTGACTGCAGCTCATTAAGACTAGCAGCTGTCTCCTCGAACGCAGGCAGGCAGGCAGGCAAACACACACACACACACACCAGGGCATGCACAGGCACACACATGTTCTGTGTACACACACCCAGACGCACTGAAACATCCCAAGCAGTGAAGTGTCAATCAAGCCCAAGTGTTGACAGTGTCACACGCCGGCTGCTGTCCATGACAAAAGAGGCACAGCGTGACCATGACCAGGTGTGGGCCCACGCTACAGTACCCGGCTGGGTTAAGAACATCGACTGCCTCCCCCCCCCAAAAAAGAGTTCCCACCTGTAGCGTGGTCTGTCTGTTGTGGATCTGTTGTGGATCAGCCATTTGATAGCTGCAGCACGCTGCCTGGGTGAGTTATTGACTGAGTGTCCTGCCAGCTGGGATAAGACTGGCTCTGAGTCCTGAGGAGGGAGGGGCTCCAGGTGTGGCCTCCCCCTGCTGGTAAACTGGAAGTGCGTGCAGAAGACTGACCTGTGTGACCCCTCACCTCACAGCCTCTGACGGCCCGCTCACCTCACAGCCTCTGATTGACCCCTCACCTCACAGCCTCTGACGGACCCCTCACCTCACAGCCTCTGACGGACCCCTCACCTCACAGCCTCTGACGGACCCCTCACCTCACAGCCTCTGAAGGACCCCTCACCTCACAGCCTCTGACGGACCCCTCACCTCACAGCCTCTGACGGACCCCTCACCTCACAGCCTCTGACGGACCCCTCACCTCACAGCCTCTGACGGACCCCTCACCTCACAGCCTCTGACGGACCCCTCACCTCACGGGCCCTGTGACGGACCCCTCACCTCACGGGCCCTGTGACGGACCCCTCACCTCACAGGCTCTGACGGCCCGCTCACCTCACAGCCTCTGACTGACCCCTCACCTCACAGCCTCTGACGGACCCCTCACCTCACAGCCTCTGACGGACCCCTCACCTCACGGGCCCTGTGACGGACCCCTCACCTCACAGCCGTGTGACGGACCCCTCACCTCACAGCCTCTGACGGACCCCTCACCTCACAGCCGTGTGACGGACCCCTCACCTCACAGGCCGTGTGACGGACCCCTCACCTCACAGGCCGTGTGACGGAACCCTCACCTCACAGGCCGTGTGACGGACCCCTCACCTCACAGCCTCTGACGGACCCCTCACCTCACAGGCCCTGTGACGGACCCCTCACCTCACAGACCCTGTGACGGACCCCTCCCCTCACAGGCCCTCTCCCCTCGCCTCAGCGGTAGACGGCAGGTTTTCAGCAAACCTGCTCGATATTCTCTCAACGTACAGGAAGTAATTGCCTCCACACTGACAGGGAAATAGAGGGATGGAGGGGAGAGGGGGGGAGGAACCATCCGGAAACTGGCGAAGGACCGCGTCGCTGTCGCTAATCTCATTACGCTGATTGTCTATTGGAGAGAATTAAAGTGGGATCTGTAGGAATTATACATGCTGGGGTCTCACATAATGAGTACCATGTAATCCCCAGCAATCAAAGGCTTCCAGAGCCACAACACACACTCTGCCTTTACGGAGTGGCATTGGAATTTCCCCGACAAGCTGACAGTCCGCGTTTTCAAATGAGCAACTCAAATTGAGCCCTGGCTACGAACGAGAAGCCAAATTACACAGAGAGGGGGGGGATTAACGAGAGAGAGAGAGAGAGAGAGAGAGAGAGAGAGAGAGAGAGAGAGAGAGAGAGAGAGAGAGAGAGAGGGAGAGAGAGGGGGGAGAGAGAGAGAGAGAGAGAGAGAGAGAGAGGGGGGGGGAGAGAGAGGGGGGAGAGAGAGAGAGAGAGAGAGAGAGAGAGAGAGAGAGAGAGAGAGAGAGAGAGAGAGAGAGAGAGAGAGAGAGAGAGCAAAGTGGAAGAAAAGTGCTCCATGATGAACAGAGGAGCAAGCGGAGGATTTTGCTTCGAGCTACACGGTCCTGGAAATTAACGTGACAATGTGGGGTGAAAAAAATACTGAGTGTTTCCTCTGAAAAGCTGAGGAAATAGCTGATGAAAAGGCTAGGAGGTGACAGAATGCCGACAGAGTTCCAAAATAAAATAAAGTGCTGTACTGCCACCTGGTGGCTAAAAACAAGGTGTCCGGGATGTGTGCTGTGTGCTGTGTGCTGGGCGCTGTGCTGCTCTGGGGCCCACTCACTCGGTGTGGCCCTGGAACACGTTGACAGAGTGGATGGACGGGTCTCTGAAGTCCCACAGACGGAAGGTGGTGTCCCTGGACGAGGTGACCACCAGGCGCTGGGAGGGGTGAGTACAGCAGTGGGTCAGCTCCTGGTCGTGACCTGGACACACACACAGCATGCTTACACATGGATGCAACACTTATACAACCCCCTGGACTATGCATGTGTGTGTGTGTGTGTGTGTGTGTGTACCTGTGAGTGTGTGAACCAGCTCAGATGTTTCCACCTCGTGCAGGTTGGCCGATCGGTCCCAGGAAGCCGAGACGACCTGCTTCCCCCCAACCAGCCAATCAGCAGCGATCACCACGCCCTGGTGGCTCTTCAGGGTTGCCGTGGCAACGCGGATGGTGGGCACCTCAAAGGGCCCCTCGTCCGTCTCCCCCTCCTCCCTGTCCGACAGCTCCAGGTCATCCTCACAGGGAACCTGGTGGGGGTCAGGGGTCAAAGTTTAGTCTCCAGAACTGAAGCATCCAATCAAATCCTTAACCTTGATGACTTCAAAGGATTTCCAGCTGAAATAACTGAAAGTGATCTGTATCTGAGTCTTGGACCGGCAGTGAAAGTAAAAGCCATGAGTCAAGGAGAGATGAAGAGTGAAGGTATGGAGGTATGGAGGGAGGTATTGAGGGAGATATGGAGGGAGGTATGGAGGGAGGTATGGAGGGAGGTATTGAGGGAGGTATTGAGGGAGGTATTGAGGGAGGTATTGAGGGAGATATGGAGGGAGGTATGGAGGGAGGTATTGAGGGAGGTATTGAGGGAGGTATGGAGGTATTGAGGGAGGTATGGAGGGAGGTATTGAGGGAGGTATGGAGGGAGGTATTGAGGGAGGTATTGAGGGAGGTATGGAGGTATGGAGGGAGGTATGGAGGTATTGAGGGAGGTATGGAGGGAGGTATGGAGGGAGGTATTGAGGGAGGTATGGAGGTATTGAGGGAGGTATGGAGGGAGGTATTGAGGGAGGTATTAAGGGAGGTATTGAGGGAGGTATTAAGGGAGGTATTGAGGGAGGTATGGAGAGAGGTATTGAGGGAGGTATTAAGGGAGGTATTGAGGGAGGTATGGAGGTATTGAGGGAGGTATGGAGGTATTGAGGGAGGTATGGAGGTATTGAGGGAGGTATGGAGGTATTGAGGGAGGTATGGAGGGAGGTATGGAGGTATTGAGGGAGGAGAGGAACTCACGCTGATGTCAGCTGGGGGCTGGGAGACAGGCAGCTGCACCATGTAGCGCCAGATGTGAGCAGTCTGGTCCCCAGACGCTGGAGACACACACGCACAGACACAAACACGCACACAAATAAGCATACAAGCTCATAACCCATAACTGTACTGTAAACAAAAAATCACAGATTCACAAAGCAACACAAAGCCATTATCAAGAGGTGTGCCTCGACTACATCAAACAGATTTCCATGAAATCTTTGGGTAGTTAGAACAACACACAACCCCCCCCCCACACACACACACACACACACAGAGCGTAGTGTTCCTCATACCTGTAAGTGCCATCTGTTCCGTGGGGTGAAACTTGATCGAGTTGACTGATAAACAGAAACACAAACACGATTAATCGAGTTGACTGATAAACAGAAACACAAACATGATTAATCGAGTTGACTGATAAACAGAAACACAAATTCTGCATGTGGATGGTTAATTTGTCTTTTCAAACGTTAAGAGACACTTAAGGATTTCCTCTAGCACTCCATCTCCCAAACCTTCTCCATGCTGCGCAGTGCGAGTGAGAGCATATTCAATTAAGCTCTGGGTCACTCTGTCAAAGGGCTCTTATCAATTTTGTATGACCAAATCAGATTTCATCTTCCATGTACCGAGCACTCTTACCTGATCCCGCGTGACCTGCATATCGAAGCAGACACTTCCCTGTCTCAATGCTCCACAGCAACGCAGAGTGATCTGTCAGAGGGGGAAGAATAAGCATCTCGCCAAGCAGGTGAACTGATCATGCATAGTCCTGTTAAAGGGAGGGGTCTCTCAGGGTTCACGGAACAAACTGATGGTGTTTTGGGTGACCTGGCCCTTTAAGTCTGACCTGCGGACGCGGTCCCCAGGACCACGGGAGGGATGTGAGTGATGGCAAGGTCCCAGATGCCATCCCTGTGGCCGACGTACTCTTTCAGCAGCTGGCACACAGCTCTGGATGTGGTGGCTTTGAAACTAGACACAATCTGGGGGAGGGAGGGAGGGAGGGAGGGAGGGAGGGAGGGAGGGAGGGAGGGAGGGAGGGAGGGAGGGAGGGAGGGAGGGAGGGAGGGAGGGAGGGAGGGAGGGAGGGAGGGAGGGAGGGAGGGAGGGAGGGGAGGGAGGGAGGGGAGGGAGGGAGGGAGGTAGGGGAGGGAGGGGGGGAGGGGAGGGAGGGAGGGAGGGAGGGAGGGAGGGAGGGAGGGAGGGAGGGAGGGAGGGAGGGAGGGAGGGAGGGAGGGAGGGAGGGAGGGAGGGAGGGAGGGAGGGAGGGAGGGAGGGAGGGAGGGAGGGAGGGAGGGAGGGAGGGAATGAGGTGTTAAAAATATCAAGTTCTCCTTGACCCTCCTAGAGTGTGGTGCAGGGCAAATTCACTTAAACAGCATTTCTTCTGAGTGTTAATGGACCTCATAGAACTATACCCAGCACCAGCAACACAGTTTAAAGCACACACTCACACCATGACATAGCATGTCACCCTTTCTCTCCCACCACCACAGTTGCCATGAGCGATGGGACTTGAGTTATTTTGCATTAGTATATGCTTCCCATACTCAGGAGCGTTCACGATCTACAGTGCATTTAGTCAGTCGCCATGGGTCAGTTGGCTGTAGTGGATCACTTGAGAGACAATCACTGGTTTCACCCAGGGGGACTCATGCATATCCAGGTCATTACCCAGGAGTCCCCAGCACACAGCTCCCATGAGCCCACAGAGATGGTGCAAGGTCACCCTACTCTTCCGTTGAAAGAGGGGTGGCACTATATCAGTAGAGGGAAAGGGAAAAATCCTTTCTTTTTTTTAATCCTCTGGGATCTGGAAATAAACCCTGCAAAACAGCACTGGACTGTTCAGCTACGAGCTGACAGCTAGGGTCTTACAAAATATTACGGAGTTAGTTCCTGGTTTAATTACCCTGCTAAGTTATTGTAAAAACGTTTTACTTGAATGGGTGATAAATATTTGAAAAATCCTCTGTCATTCAGAAGAAGAAGTGCTATTCTACAACCAGTCTAACCACTGGGCAACAAAGGCGCTTGTTATCACCGTTAATCATTATATAATGTAAGCCGGTAATCCAAAACAGCTAGCATAGTTTACATAGATGCCTTATCTTGCTCTCCTGTTTAAACTCACTATAACCTATCTCATGTTACCTTGCTTGTGGAGGCCTTGTACGTTGTCTTCAACTTCTGGGAGAGTTGACTTGTGCTGTGGCTAGCTGCGGACACAAACACAGACCCATAAACAAATATGGTCATTAATCGATTCAAATTATTTTCAAGACAATCAGATGAAAACATTTGTAGAAAAGAAAGCAAAGAACAAGAAATGAACTGTTGATGAATTCACTTCCTTATTTGATAACCCACGTTTCACCACCAATCATTTGGGCGCATTAGACCTAGTTTGTTTTGGAACCAAAACACACACTAACTTGCTGATGATCCTGGTTTAAGACCTTAATCTAAAATACACCTAAATATGAGGATATTGTGTGGCAAGTGTTGTCTTAAAAAAAAAACACATGTACAATACCTTTTGTTTTTAGCGCTCCTTTGCTGGGGTCTCCACCTTCTATGGTTTGTCCATCTCCAGCCAGACGATCGTTGAGTGTATCTATCTCCCGGCGTACTAAAGTTAGCATTAGCATTAGGTTAGAGCAAGGCTATTACCAGACATTAAAAACATGCATGACAGCGCAACCAACAAGACACCAAGCTCAAACCCAGGCACTTTAGGTAAATTACTTACGGTCCAAGTTTTCAATGTAGAGATTTTCAAACTCGCGTTCAATCTGACCAAACAGGTCCAGCAGATTGCTACGCAAAGACATGGGTAGCTTGGAATCCTACAAACAAGACATGAGAATAGTGCAGAAAAAAACACCAACTGTGACCTGCAGCCATGGTTATGTCAGTCAACCTGTTTTGCGGTTAGATTTTGAAATAGGAGAAAACAGTGTAGTGTAAGTTCCTTTGTCAGGTGTAATACAGTGGATCCACTGATCATGATAGATGTCAAATAATATTTATTTCGGCAACAATCTGGAAGTATCGGAACACTCACATTACACTAGTGAAAGTTCATCATACAGTTACGATTCAATGAGGGTGGATAAGCACAGGACCAAAAGTCTACAAAAAAACACCAGCTTAGCCATATCCTAATGCTTAAACTACTAGATACCAGAAAGTCTTTACAAAAATATGGAATGTCACTACTATAATACAGCTACAACACCTTGTAAGCTTGGTTGACTAACCTCCATGCTCTACTCCTGGAAGTTTCACAAAGGTATTTTACAGGCACACACACAGCAGCACAGCATGAAAACAATGGATTCAAACCTGCGTCTGACAGCTTGCCTGAGTGTCGATTCTTTTACTGTACTTTCTCTGACAGGCACGTGAGTCTCTCCCTCTCCCTCTCCATCTCCCTCTCTCCCACCTACCCTCTTTTCCTCCCTCCCTCTTACTCGTTCTCTCGTCCTCTCTCTTTCACTCTCTCACAGTGTCAGTGGAATATGTAAACATGTTAGGGGGGGAAAATGCCAATTAGCCAACAACGAACTGCCCCTTCTCTCAAAGCTGCTTAATCATGTGCCTAAAAAATTAAGATCTCCTTGGTTACTGGACATAATGCCTTCATTGAGATGTGGAGGCCGCCAGGCTTAATCTCTGTGTGGGGGGGGGGGAGGAGAGAGAGAGAGAGAGAGAGAGAGAGAGAGAGAGACGGTGAGAGAGACGGTGAGAGAGACGGTGAGAGAGACGGTGAGAGAGACGGTGAGAGAGACGGTGAGAGAGACGGTGAGAGAGACGGTGAGAGAGAGAGACAGGAGGAGAGAGACGGTGAGAGAGAGAGAGAGAGAGAGAGAGAGAGAGAGAGAGAGAGAGAGAGAGAGAGAAAATTAGAGAGGGAGCAAATGTGTGCAAGAGAGGGAGAGTGTGTCTATGTACGTGTGTGTACATGTGTGTACGTGTGTGTACGTGTGTGTGTGAAGGGGGTCCTCCGTGAACCAACAGGTACTGTCGACGGACAGAGAGGCCTGATGAAAAGACTCATCAGACCTGGACAAGCAGACTGTATTAAAACTTGATGAGGTTGTCTTGGAGCCTGTGCGTCTACCAATTCATCTCCCATAGACTACAACCCTGGGTTCTTAGCCTACTGCTACACAACATAAACTACATCTTACGGTCATCAAAGGTAACCCTTGTAAACCACTTCTCAAAGTAGTTTCAAGGAAACAAGGAGGAGGATATCCAGTTTCTATTTGCTATTTTGCTAGCCCTCTCGATTCACAGCCAGTCTCTGTCAGCCTTGATCAAACAGAGAAGCAGTTTGATTATCTTTCTGTATAGCAGCGTCGGACACACGAGCGCCAGGTAGCATCAGGTGCGGCCTCTTATCAGAAGACTGTGTCCCTGTAAAGACCAGTCAATCCAAACACTGGACACCGTAGTGTACTGATGAGGAGAATGGTTAATCTCTAACTAGGAGAAGAATCAATCTATAATATTCGAACTGAGAAAGCTCAATTGGTTAATATAAACAAAAAAATCATTAACAAGTGTACCATTACTGAATTGTAAGATCTATATTTAAGCTGTAACACAGCCGACAAATCCTGAGAATTGTTGTAAAACCGTCTGGTAATCTCCCACATAAACCAACCAAACTCACACTGCAAGAAAAACATATTACCAAGTTTAACAAACAACTTTCTGATTACCATCTTTGGATGAGCAGTGAACACACAAAACAGTACCAGCTTGTCTGAGTAGAACATACCTAAAACATGTAAGTATCTCACCTTGTTTTTCAACAGAAATAAAATGAGAGTCTCTCCTGGGATTGCAACACTAAGGAATACCAACTCTCACTGCAACTCTGACTGAACTCAACTCATCCAAACTCAGTCTCACTGTACGGACTTCTACTTGGCATTCAACCTGATCGAGGATCCCTCTTTGACCAAAGACCTTCTTCAATTAAACACTAAAGGTTACCTGGACATTGAACGACAGTACTGTGCTCAGTCACACCACAGTAAGCCCTTCCCATGAAAGATAAATTGACAGCAACAAAACCATTACCATAAATAAATAAAAAATGCCATAAACTGTGTGTTATGAATTGAACTTGCCCCCTTACATTTTTTGGTCAATATCTGTTTTTTCAGTTATTAACGTTATTAAGTTACTACATTCATACATGGCTAAATCAGTACAAACTTACGGTGTATGTGGGAGTGTTTTGTTTGTGCCTCACCTGGCCCTCCAGCATGTCTCTTTGGAACCCAGCCCTGTCCTGTTCCGTGCTGTTACTGCGTCGTATGGACAGGCTGTGAGATTTTCGCTTCTGCTTGGGGTGGCGGGAGGTGGAAGAACTGCTTCCGCTTTCCCCAGGCATCCCTCCTCTGGGCTAGCCCCCTGTTTACCTTGTCCTTCCTGAGGCTGGGCAAACACAAGCCAGGGTAAACCCATGGGTACAGCTAACCACTGATAGCCTGCTACTGCACAGGCAAACACAGGGTTAGGGTTAATCTAACCTAACCGCTGACATTCTGCCGTACTGTAGCTTAATGCTGTCTGGCTGGTAGGACAGGACCCATTGTTCCCACAGAGAGGTTAAACATTAGCACACAATCTCATACGGACATCGGAGTTATTTAGCAAAGTGTGACGCCTACAAATGGAGCGAGAGGTATAATATGGATGAACTTAAAACCAGAAGTAGTGTAGCCTGTTTAGGAGTGTTCGGGTCATGGGTCTGCCACGTAATTTCAGCGTGTTGGAGTTAGCTTCTTTTACAACCTGAGATTCTGTTTACACAGTAGGTGTGGAAAACGTTGTCCACGGAGTATGATAATAAGCCTGTCAAAGCACGCAACACCTAGCTTCATATTAACAATACAAATACGGTCTTGGTGACAGATTGGTGCGTCATGGAAGGTCAGCTTTACTTAAGCTAGTTATCATATTGATAGTATTTGGGTAATCCGACATCGAGAACATCTTGCAAAATACTAGTTCTGACCGAGAAGGTTCGAAATATCTAAAATTATAGAAAATGTTAGCACAGAAATTCAATGATTTAAGGAGTATGGAAGCCTATCGAGGTCTAATTCAACCACGCAACTACAGTTACGTGCACTATTATATAGATTGCTGTTAAAACAAGATATGTATCTCTTTGCGTTTGATAAATTGATTGACCTTGTGAGGGCTAGCTTGCTAAGACACCCCACAAAATAAGAAACCACTGCTCTTAGCCCCAAGACTGGACGCCATAAGTATCATGATTTCGAGCTAAGACGAGTCAAGAGTTGGCGTGCCCTAAATTAAACACGAAATATAATTACCGGGATGATGTAAGGTAGACTATATTTAATGACACTGGATATCTTCCTTGTTTTAAATCATTTTGGATCTTGTTTATGTTCCGTGCCACATGGCATCTGCGAACCAATAGGAACGCCGTTACTGTCTGAACCAATTGGGAACTTTAACGTCACACAATTACGCCCATGGGAAGCAAGCACGTTCACTTCGTCAGCAAAATTATCATGAAATACGCTATAAAACTGGCAATTTATACCTGAATTACAACTGTTCATCTGTAAGTAATAGCGCTTTATAATCGGTGATCGAGTGGGATTTATTCTTCCTAAATGAAATCACAGTTTTACGGTCAATCTTCTTTCAGATAAACCAGGGTGGTTCGATGGCGTGTTGATTCCTTCTGGCGGTGTGATTGGTGTTCCTTGTCGGTGTGATGGTGGCGCGCGGCTTGTGGGCTGTGCTCCGGATGGTGTCCTGTGAGGGACCAGCCTTGTTGAAGCCAGTCGTACCTGTATCAAGTGGAAGCAGTATAAAACATCCTCGATTCCTCCCCGCATCTATTTCATTTAGATATTTCTCAAGGTGTGTATTAAATTGTTTTAAGTTTCTCGGACTATATCGTAATATAGCAAACTACCACTACTATTTAATAGTTTTAGTAGTGCTGCTTGCTAATCTCATTTACTCCAATCTGCGTGACCGATTTAACGTTAGCTGTCTGCACGGTCTATTGATAGACTGCCTTTTTAGAGCATATGGCTTCATGTTACTTACACAGCTAATGATGCAGGATGTTTTCGTTTAGTTTCAAGGCTATTTGGCACACTGATAAATAAAACCGAAGCTTTAGCTAGTTCTCACCGTGATAAATACTGTTTACAGACAAGCGAAAGATCTGCGTGCTGCTGTAAGGATGCCTGAAATAAACACGGATAATCTGGACGAGAAGCAGGTGAAACTTCTTGCAGAGATGTGCATCCTCATCGATGAAAATGACCATAAAACAGGAGCAGATAGCAAAAAAAATTGCCACCTTAATTCGAATATTGACAAAGGTAAGTGACAGACTGTAGCATACATTCTTTTTTTATGCGGATGACCGATACATTACTGATAACATTGACTCGTCCGTGCTCATGAAATATGTACCTAATGACCAGTGATTATCCAACGCAACATAAAAAATGTTTCTAAATTAAATACCTCTGTTCCAGGTTTACTGCATCGTGCCTTCAGCGTATTCTTGTTCAACAGTGAGGACAAACTCCTTTTACAACAAAGGTCGGATGCGAAGATCACCTTTCCAGGTGAGAAAAAAACCTCGATAAATAAAGCCCCAGTTCTTATCTGAAATATCAACTGTGAAAAGGTAATTTATGACTCACTTAAGCCTTGGTGTTGAAACGACCTGTGTGTGTTTATAGGTTGTTTTACCAACACCTGCTGCAGCCATCCTTTACATACAGTAAGTGAATTGGAGGAGCAGGACGCTATTGGGATAAGGAGAGCGGCACAAAGACGACTTGAAGCAGAGCTGGGAATCCCCATGAATCAGGTTAGTAGTGTGCATATGTGCTAACTGTATACCTGTGCTGTATCTCCTGTGGATACATTTAGAACAGTCTAAAGTCTGTCTTTATAATAATAATAATATCATTATAATTGGGGATTTTGAGGACATGAAAACAAAATGTATTTAGCTGTTTGAGTACCTGCCCCACAAGTAGTATAATAGACCAGTAGATGTAGCCTTACTGGTCTATTATACTATGCGGGAGAGGCACTCAAACAGCCCAATCAAACAGCTCAATACCTTATGCATCACAGCAGGATTCAGTTGTGCTGATTTCTTCCCGCCCCCCCTCTCTCTCAGGTGCCCCCAGAGGAGATGACTTACCTGACCAGGATCCATTACAAGGCCCAGTCAGACGGGATCTGGGGCGAGCATGAGATCGACTACATCCTGTTCATGCAGAAGGACGTGGAGGTGAACCCAGACCCCAATGAGATCCAGAGCCACTGCTACGTCACCAAGGAGGAACTGAAGGACATGCTGGAGAAGGCCAAGAGGGGAAAGCTGCTGATCACACCCTGGTTTAGCTTGATCGCCCACACTTTTCTCTTCAAGTGGTGGGATAACCTGCAGAACCTGAAGCAGTTCATGGACCATGACAAGATCCACCGCATGTGATTGATAGTCATGTTCTCGTTGTTAGTGTAGAGCCCTGTTGAAATAATGTCAACATGCATATTTCATCCAACACTTGTAGGAGATGAACTCACTTCAATGATGTATTGCAAGACTTTAAACAACCTACCTGTGAAGGTTTCTCTTAATGTTGCCTCAACATGGACTATACAGGAGCTCTTGAAAATTCAGTTTGTGTAGAATTGTTTATCAGTTGTCCATTAATTGATTAGAATACAGGACTAAAAGTGGTTATTATGCTGTATTGGGAGATATGACATTGCTAGCTTCTTGTACTATATAGCATATATTTGTATTAAGTGCCTGAACCTGAAAACTTGTAAGGATTTACACCACACTGTATAATAGTTTATAATTATGTAAATTATTTTGCTTATTAAAACTTAAATGTAAACACATTCTAGCTGTTGCGATGTTACCATTTCTATGAATCATGAAACACCCTTGATTAAATAAACCAACTTCTCATTGTTAGTAACGCGAGGTGGCAGCAAACACTGCATCTCGCGTTGCAGCTGTACTAGGAAGTAAACAACAGCTAAAGCTTAGCGGCTGGGAAACAAGTAGTAGACCAGTTAAGCTGATAGTAGTCGTGAAATCAGTTACCTATCGTTAGATGATTTGCGCTACAGCACTCAGCACATTTGCTTTTCAATAGAACGCATAACATTGGAAACCAGCTGAGCTGAGCGGCAGTAGGAGGATGATGAGGTAAGCTATCTAGCGGTTAGCATTGTTAGCTCACGCTGGCATGGGAAGCTAGCTAGCAGGCATACTAACTAGCTAGTCTGGTTTACACATTGCACCTATAGGATTTTGTATGTGGGAAGTAGCTAGTCAGTCAATATCGCACATTGTGGACATAAGGGATTAGTGGGCAATGTTTAGATTATTAAAATAAGAGGTAGCTAAGGTTAGAAGTATGGCATTACAGTACATTTCCCCCCTAACATCAGCATAAAGTAGAGCTATGCTAGGTACTGAACACTCGTTTTGGATCTTGGTCGTCCCACGGTGCATGAGGAGGGTAGTACACCAGTCCCGGAGTTGTCCCCAAAGATTGCTTGCTAATGACTGCAGCTGATAAGTAATAGTTGACAAAACGCGCAGTTAGCTTGCCAACATGTATTTGTCCGTTACTATGTTAACCGGCTCGTCGTTTATAAGCCAAGGCACAAGTTCATACTACATGCCTTCTAAAGTAAAACAATATAAGTATGCTTAACACCTGTTTAATTAGTGCGTTTAATATCGATTCATTATATGGTATTTCTGTGCAAAAACGGTCATACTCTCTATCTATGTCTCTACCTCTTTTCTCACCCTGTCTACTCTACTCTGTGTTCTGCAGAGGTCCTGTGGATCATGCCTCTGATCCTGTTTGCCTTTGTGGTGCGGGTAAGGGACGGACTTCCCCTCTCGGCCTCCACAGACTTTGAGCACAACAAGGAGCTTCAGGAGCGGAAACAACAGTTGAGAACCATCTCCAAGGCTCTGAACCTGTTCCCTGAGAGAGGGGTGGTCAAGGGTCATGACCTCAACATCTAGTAAGGAAACACACTAGACTAAAGTCGTGTTATCACTGTTTCAAGAGAGTTTCAAGTTTGGTGAATGGAATCTTCTCTCCAATTCCATCCCCTTCTCTCTCCTCTATATGTTCTTCCCTCCCCTCTTCGACCCCTCCCCTCCTCCCTCCCCTCTTACCCCCCTCCCCTCTTCCCTCCCCTCCCTCCCCCCTTCCCCCTCCCTCCCCTCCCTCCCCTCTTCCCCCCCCCCCCTTCACTCCCCTTTCTTCCCTCCCCCCCCCCCCTCTTCGCTCACCTCTCTTCCCTCCCCTCTTCGCTCCCCTCTCTTCCCTCCCTTCCCTCCCCTCTTCCCTCCCCCCCCCCTTCACTCCCCTCTCTTCCCTCCCCCCCTCCCCTCTTCGCTCACCTCCCCTCCCTCCCCTCTTCCCTCCTCCCTTTGCTCCCATACAGCTTAATCTCCTGCGAGGGTGTGTCCTATATGACGGTGTGTCACCACAGCCTGCCTGTAGCCTTGGCCTTCTGCTTCCTGGAGGACCTGCGCTGGGAGTTCACAGCATGCTTCGACTCCGCCAAGGTTGCCCTGGCAGTGAGGCCGTACCCATTCCTGGATTTTGGCAAGTTGCAAAAAAAGAGGAGTCTATGTCACGCGTTTCCATGGGGATATATAATGTAGATGAGTCCTATGTATCTAGATGGTTGTTTTAGTTGGTGTGTCTGTTATCATCATGTCAGGTGTGAGCGGTGGATTGGGAATATCCCAATGCTCTGTGAAAGCATGTCCTACCATCGTCATCTTCTTACATTTAGTCATTTAGCAGAGGCTCTTACCCAGAGTGAATTACAGTAAGTACAGGGACATCCTCTCCGAGGCAAGTAGGGTGAAGTGCCTTGCTCGAGAACACGTCATTTTGCACAGCCAGGATTCGAACCGGTAACCTTCTGATGAATAGCCCGATTCCCTAACCGCTCAGACATCTGACTCCCATCTTCTTCTTGTGTCTTGGTTGGCAGATGGCACCATCCAGAGGCTGAAGCAGCAGTACAACCAGAAGGGCTGTCCCGCCCTGGAGGTCACCCTGGCAGAGGTCCAGGAGGACCTCAGGACTCGACCCCCTCAGGTCCTCTCTCTGGGGGAGTTACAGCTCACCAACGGTACTGCCAATGGGCACCTGGAACCAGTCCCAGCCTCTGGTGAGTCTTCTTGTACTGTCCAACATGCTGTTGGATTCTCGTCGGGTCCCTTCTATTAGCAGCAATAGTGTTGCAGCACTTTAACTTGTTTGTGTTTTCTTCAGGTCAGAATCAGAGACTGGCACCAGTAACGGCACCAGGCATCCTCTCCCTGGTCTTGAACATCATGTGTGCTTCCCTGAACCTCATCAGGGGCATCCACCTTATCGAGTACACATTTCAGGTATTGTCCTTGACCACCCACCCTTTTATAATGACTTATATACTGTCTTGGTTATGCATTCATCCTGTGTGTATGTTCACATCAGGTCAGATTTACTACTTATTTAGAAGTATGTGTTTTTATATTTTTGTTGCAACCAGGATGATTATGAAGGAATATGGAATGTTGTGGCATTTCTCCTGGCATTTGTCTGCTGTGTTTGTCAGGTACGTGTTCCTTCCATGTCCAGAATATGCTCTTTACTACTTTCATCCAGTCAATCGTGATCTATGCTTGTAAAAGTGAAAAAAGGTGTGAATACACACGTACAGCTAATTCTTTAGGGGAGCCCTTGAGATTGAGCTGGCATATTTCACTTGTCCACACGTATTGGTGTAATAACCATATTTTTATTTCTCTGCTGGAACAGTGTCACCTGTACCTGTTCCACTCGTCTCTGAAGAAGTTAAAGTCTCTCAGTCTGCTGAGCGTGATCGTCCTATGCAACGTCTTCCTGTTCGGCCTGAGGAACATCTGGCAGCTGCTCTTTCACATGTCCGTGGCCTCCATCTCCACCCTGCTCACCCTTTCCCGCAAACTCCAGGACAGAACCAATGACTGTGGGGTCTGAGGGGCAGGAGACAGTTAAGCAGGCGGCACCACTTGTCTACAGAGGAAGGAGGGGAGGGGTCGATGAAGATGGAAGCCGATGGCCGCTGGAATGTGTTTTTTTTTATTTATTTTTTTTATATCGTTTGATATGAATGATTCTTTTCTGACATCTAGTGGTACTTTGTTTACATAGCCTCAAAGACCCATTGGAATAGCACAGAGTAAAGTTGACTTGTTCAAAATCAAAATTTCAATTTAAATATTAATTCAAAAGCAAAGGCAATAATTTGGGGTGAGCCAATGACTGAAGTACTAATGAGCTAAGGAAATTGTAAAGGGAATTTTGTATGATTAAATAAGTGATTGAGCGGTGCCAGGTAGCTTGTTGAAGTATGTCCAGTACATGAAAATGTATCAAAGTTTCTCACCAAAGTTTGGTCTTACAAGAACTTTCAAAGAGGGTAATGCTTGACATACACCATGATAATGTCCTTTAAGTAGAAATGTTCTTTTCAGGTGAATCAGTGTTATGTTTTAACAGTTCAGGGTTTGTAAGAGTTGCTTAGTTAGGGATAATTATTGGTACAGAGTTGACAAGTCATAACTGTCATAACATTTAACACTTATACTGTGTTATAAAGTGGTGGGTGTAGACGTAATGGCAATCGACTTAAAGCAACATGACCTTTCATGCCTTACTGTTAATGCCTGCAATTATTATTTTTATTATATGTTAACTATTCAGTTATTTTGTATTGTACACGTTCACAGGGTGACTAGAGATTTACCAGCAAGTGCTTCAGTAGGGATTTTGTAATCTGAGGACTCTATTCCTTTTGCCAGACTAGTATGGGTCACAGTAATAAATAATAGGCACATCATGTGCTTCATTCGAGCAAAAAGGCCATGATCAAATGGACCCAGTTTTTAAAACAACCCATTTTTTCTATGATTGACAGCAACATTGGAGGGGCAGTTTGTGAATATTTCACACCCACTACTGACATTTACACAAGACTGTTTAGTCTAAGGTAAAGATTGTTTTTAAACATTTTGTTGAGAAGCACTGATTAGTAATGTGTGGGGCAATGAATCTAAAATATTTCTATATTAGAATAGGCCTACAATCACTTTGCACTACAGGTAGATTCTTTATTTTGTGAGCTACTGAATGAGCTCTGCAGAAATTCATTCAAATTATTCAAATTTTGTAATTGATTGGAAAGTTATTGGATTGTGAACTTGGGTTTCCACTATGTACTCCTGAGGTATAGTTTGTATTGTCTGTATACAATGATAGCTGCTATAACTAATAGACATGTTCCGAAATGTATTTCTATTCAAATGTTTTTAGCTGCTTGTGGATTTGAAGCATAGGAAAGTAGTGTATGTTTTCATTTCAGTGACAAAGTACAGTATGGAAGTTTTGGATTTTTAGACATAGCTTATCAAGAGGACAATATAACAGTTATATACTCAAAGACTAGAATACTAGAATAGTTACAGATACACTGCTGCTGTGGTTTATTTCTATAAAGAGTAGACTAATGAGGAGTGTGTATTATGTTGACTAAATGAATGACCCATTGTAGGCTGTTGCCATATCTTAAGTAATGTGGTGAAGAATTTTAGAGTTCTGTTGAATTTGTGTGGTTATTTATACGATTTACAAAACGTCTTAAAATTAAGAGGTAATGTTTGCTTTATAGTACAGACAGTGTGTAGCAGCAGTAATTAAAATTTGTAAACAATTGCAATGTGTTCTGCAGGTGCAGTTGATTTTCCTTTTGGTATGTCTCCCTCCAATTACTTTAACAAATGTACTCTTTAAGTTTAGCCTGCCATCACTGGATTTTTTAAATCCTTTTCCTGCAATTGTTTATGGTTTGGGACAGTTTCTTCTCCCAAGTGAGAAAAACAACTAATTGAAAATGGAATTAAAGCCATAGTTGAGTAACAAATAATGAGTATGAAATAATGCTTGAATACCATATTATATATATATATATATTAAAATATAGTAAAGTAACTAGTAATGTTGTACCTTGTCATAAACTGGTGAAATTGACACACTACATACAGTGTCATTTTGCCTGTGTGACGTATTATTTAAAACAAGGTCCTTGTGTCCACATTGTAATTGTAGTTGTCACTCACATGACAACAAGCATCAATAATTCAAGCATTCAAACAACAATTGGTTTGATTTCTCAATAAACAATAGAGGGAGCTCTAATACTGCAAATATCTGTTGGTGTCACGGCAACGGTTGCTAGAAAACAGGAGCCTGGATTGTCTTCACAACGGTCAGTTGTGCTGATCTGTTCCCATGAAAACTGTATATTGAATCAGAGTTTTGTTTCTAGTATCACGTTGGTATGAAGTCATAATTAAAAAGGTAACACTCGGCTACAGTATTCCAGTTTTACATCCACATTTATTTAATGACTATCACTGTTATTAAAGGATATGGACCTGAGTTTAAATCATAATTGTCTTCACAGGTTATGTGGTACGTTGAAAACCTATCATGTGTTTCTTGTTAACCTAGTACTGCATAAATGCACCAGCTGTACTATTCAGGTTTGACAGTGTGATACACTATCAGAGCCTTCTGGAGAAATTAAATTACTCTCTAAAGAGTAATATCAGTAACAGAATATTTTTGTTCAACTCAGCAAGTCCCCTTTTCCCAAATACGTTTCAATAGTTCAATTTCAGGCGTAAACTATGATTTGTATCAAGTAGGTGTTGGAAATGTACATTATCCAGGCTGAAAAGAATGCTACTGTGTGTGTGTGTGAGTGTGTGTGTGTGTGTGTGTTTGTGTGACATATTTGCGCTCAGAAAGAGAAACCACTGCAGTGGTTTAGCATAAGTTTGCCTTAGACTTCAAGCCTTGCTTAAATATGCTGATTGTTTGATCATTTTCAGTGCATGTATGAGGAGCAGGTGTCACATACATGTTGCAAACAAAGCATGAAACTTTCCACAAGCTTTAGACGGACTAGCTGACATTCAAAGGGGAAGGACTTTCGCCTTCACATGGGGGAGGCGAAAAGTCTTGTCTCCATCCTGTAAATTGTTCAAACCATGTATAAAAGAACTGCCTATTACTATGAAGCCTTTAGACAACTTTGTACGGCGATCTGACTTGTCTCCATGCTTCATGCGCATGTAAATAAAACTTCCTTGACTTCATTGACTCTGCATTACTCGATAAAGAGAAATATACCTAACAGTAAGGTTACATTTCTTCAAACCTACTTTGTGGTAAACTAGGTTTGTCATATGGTGCCACGTATTGGAACAAAGACAGTGTGGTTAGCCAGTGATTTGGACTAACCCAGGCGACCACTTCAGTTGCCTCTGAGGAGGTTGTACCTACATGAGCTTGATCATTTCATCAGTTGAAACTAGGTGTAAGTGTTCCAGTCAAAGAGATAGCAGTAAGCGCAATCTCTCCCCTTTTGTGCTGTGGTCTTGGAGGTTTTTCAGTGGTAAGTGCACTATCAGCTATCAGGAAAAGGCTCTCTTTTATGTTAGGAAAACAGCCCACCACTGTGCAGCCATGGCAGACAGAGAACAAGACTGACATCTGGGAAGACTAAAACGCACCCAAGGCTACAATCTGCTAAGGCTTCACCAAGCCTGAATGGAAGACAAGATCGCACAAGCAAAATATGCCTCACCAAGATGAAGTTCCTGAAACTGAGCCTCTAGTAAAATCGTGTACAGAATATGTGTTTCATGTTAGTACCAGCGATAAAACATCCTCATCGCTCATCTGACATGCAGCAAGCAGGAGGAAGGAGGCAAGTATAATCATATGAGGTTCTCTCTCAAAATGCTGTTTGATCCAGTAAGCTTTCCCCAAGTCTCTTCTTTAAAGGGTCAGGCTGTGAGCTTGACAGGATGAAATTACACTTAATGATAAAGAAGACCTTTGCACCCACTTAGGTCTGGCAGTGAGAAATGGGCAGTCTGGGTTATGGTGCTGGCGATATTTCCAGAATCAATTTGCAGGTCCTCTGGGCAGTTTGCTCGTCTTTTATAGCTCATTCACAATTATTCCTGAGGGGCATCAGTGAGGTATGGGTGGTAAATGACAGCGCTATCTTTATCCCTCTCTAAATTTCAGGAATTTATCCTGAATTTATCCAATTTACTCCCGACCAGAGATCTTCATGGGTCAGTGAACCTTCACTCACACTGACAGCCACACCACTGCCTCTCTCAGGTTTAACTGAGAAAGCAATTTTGAGATTTAATCCGATTAATTTCTTAATATGCTCTACTCTGTCACACAAAATCATTTTGTTTGAGCGATCCTCAGTGTAACAAGTTTAAGTTGACAATATGCTTGAACTTGGCACTTGACTATCAAACAATCCTGTCAAGATGATGTAATCATATTGTAGAAAATAACTCTTGATTGGGATCGCTTTCAAACTAATCAGTTAATTAAATGTCAAATGAGCTTGTTTGTTTTTTTTTGCTTGGTGGTCTAGGTAGTTGCTATTTATAAAGAGAATAACAATATGAATAGACTTTCCCCTGGCTATAATAACCTTATAATTATAATCAGAAGGTGACAGAAGGTCTCTCGATTCAATGTATTTAATAACTGATTTACATTTAGTCATTTAGCAGACGCTCTTATCCTGATTTACAACCAGGTTAGAACCCTTTTATTCGATTTTGCCAATATAGTTTTCAGGGAGAGCAAACCATTTCAAACGGTTCCTCTATCATACATGTTAACACCTGTGAAATCTTAGTCCCAGCTCTACAGCCCCCCAGATGGGTTTCAGAGAGAACAGAGTATAGCTGAGAGCAGCTGTCAGAGCTACAGTTACACGTGACTTTAGTTTTGTTCTTTGAGGACCTCTTGTCCAAACCGGGTAGGTTACACAGGACCAGTCTTAAAAAAGCGTCCCACTTTCATAAAACAAGTTTCTTTGAAATTTTAAATTGTGTGAAAATAAGCCCAACTGTAGAAATGATATGATCAGAAGGAGAACAGGCAACAAATGGAACCAGTGCAGGCGGGTCACATAAAACATTGCATGATGTCATGAATATTTTATATGGTGCATTGAGAGAAGCCGTAGTCCTGGGTAATACTACTAGAGCACTGGATCAATGGCAAACTATTTACAAAAAGCAGAATCCTTAACTTTCTCTATGATGACCTCTGGCTGTTCTTTACGGTAGATTTCAGATTCATTTTCTTCAAAACTTTTGTACTTACTAGTAGTTTTTTTATAGTGACTTGTGACTTTCTTGCACAAATGTAATTTACTTTCATGCTCTGGGGACAATATCCCTTGGTTCCCTCGACACTTTTTTATCACTCTTGGTGTTAGTAAAAAAAACCTCAATGGTACAGTAGCCAGGATGGGAAACCAAGCAAGACCTTAAATAATCTGTTGTGGATCCTTGCCTCAGTAGAGGGATCAATAACTTCCTTTCTAATTAGGAGCAGGATGAATTATGGCAAGACATCACAACATGCCCCCCCACACACACACACACACCGCCCCCCCACCACCACCCACCACCACCGCCACCACCGCCACCACCACCACCACCACCGCCGCCACCACCACCTCCACCCACCACCACCACCACCACCACCCACCACCACCACCGCCGCCGCCACCACCACCACCACCACCACCACCGCCGCCACCACCACCTCCACCCACCACCACCACCACCCACCACCACCACCGCCGCCGCCACCACCACCACCACTTTTTACTTGCCCACCCTCCATTCTCCTTCTACTGTTCCACATCCATTCACGTCTCCATCACCATCAAGCAAGTTTCAGAGTCACTTCTATCAAAAGCCTGAAGTCTGGAAGTGCCTATCGGAACAAAGGTTCTGTCCTATATTATCCCAAACATACAAAATAGCTGGCTATCTGACATGATTGCATTTAATTTAACTTCCGAACACTGGAGGAAAGAGGCATTAATTTTGATGTTCTTTTGTTTTAAGTATATATTATAGTGAACCAAACTCTCTCTTCCAAGATCTAATTCAGCACTTTGGGCAAATTTTTTGCCTGGATATCAACATTTATCCCCCCCCCCCCCCCCCCCCCCCCCACCTCTGGCGATTCCTATGTTGTTACAGAGTAGCTATCCAGGCCATTCTATTTATAACAATCTATACTCAGATATGAAATACTCGAATGTTGAATTATTCAGTTGTGAAGCTCATAGAGCCATTGAGTTGAAGCCTCTCTTTATATTGTCTGTCATGGGACACCATTAAAGCGGTTTATTCTCCAGCCAACAGCAGCTATTTAGGACAGGAGTACATTACAGTACATATCATGAGACTCGTGAAATGAGTTGTTCTATCGTTCATGTGCAATTAATCATTATCATGACTAGTCTTGCAGAATGAAGTGGCCATTTCAATTTGACATTCATCTCCAAAATGAATCCTTGCTCAGTCAATTAGTCAGAAATAAAGAGCAGGGTGTAATTAAACATCTCTGTTGTTTTAGGCACTCAATAGTCATAACTGGTGCGTACCTGAGAGTATAGGCTTGACTCTACCACACATCCCCAATCCTACTTTTTACAACTATACTGTCTGGCAGAACCAGAAACAGCTTGACTGGTCAAAAAGCTGAAGACCTACACCCAGGTGCTTAGCTGCGGGAGTTGAAGACTTCAGAAGAGGTTTGCGGGACACGATCCAGGTCTTGATGTAGCTAATCAAAGGTGAATCCTGATTGAAGGCCGATTGAATCAAAGTGGAGCACTGTAGTGTTGTCGGCCCCATCTTATCCATTTAATCTCCTCTCCGTGTTTATCGCTGCGCGTGGCCGGCGACACCTGCTAAGCAACTAGCCGCAGTTTGTACTTTGACGACAGTTTCTGAGCTCATTTATCATCCTTCCCCACTGCTTCGAATGCTCCGGGTTCTCTGATGAAGCGTATCAGTCTAGGCAGGACACCACCAAGGTATTAACTTCCTTCCCCCGAGCAACATCACGAAAATGTTATTGGAAAGGCTGACTGGCAGTAAACAAGCTGAGTTATCTGACACACTGTCATTCAGAAGGACAGGACTTTATTTAAAACTGGTCCGTGCACTCAGTCAAGAGCTACAGTAGGCCTGATGTTGTGTCCTTGTGCAAGGCACTTCACCCCGCTTGACTCGGGGGGGGGAATGTCCGAGTACTTACTGTAAGTCGCTCTGGATAAAAGCGTCCGCTAAATGACTAAATGTAAATGTATGTAAACAATGTCTTATGTGCTGGTGAGAATAGGAAAAGACCAGCTTTTGAACATTGCCGCAGTGTTTGTTTACTCCTGCTTGATTTGTTTTCTCCAGCTATAGGGGATGTTTTTACCCAAACGTTTAAATCAAAACCCAGTCCTTAGGCTGATTGCTCCTCAAAATTACAATTTTGAGATATATCAAGGGCATGCCCATATATAAATAAATATATATTCAATTTACAAAGGGAACTATTAAAATGTAGATAAGAGGTTAGATTTAATAAATGCCACACTGGAAGGGTCCAATGAGTATGGGGATGCTGGTGTACCTGAGGGGCTTCACTCATGCCGATCAGGATGGTGCACAATAATAAGCGGAGCATCTTTGATGTCCCATCTCTCCATAATTTACCAATATAGCAACTGCAGAGAAGCCAAACACAAACCTTTCAACAGAACATTTCCCTCGCTTGCTTCTGAAGTCAGCCCTTGACATTACATTAGGAGACTACTAAGATGAATTTCTTGTGTTGGAGTAGGTTTTGGTTGGTCCTCAGATGTTTAAGGCCAGGAGAGAACAAGATTCAAACAAGTCAGTCTCTGTCCCTGCATCCCAAAGACCATTCCCTGATGTAGAAACCGTTGGAAATCCAACTGAAATTAAAGCTGTTGGGGGAACTTCACACAGAACAATTTTAATGATTCAAAAACTTTACTGCAGAGTTTTAGTGGATTGTAGATAACGAGATGGTTGACTTTGGGGATGTGGGATGATTCACGCTCTCATCTTTTTATTGCTTCACTCTGGAGATGAGTGGGACTGTTATTAAGGGGCTTCACATTCTTTAGACATACTGTACATGCATAAGCTTTTCTGGGAGGCCTGCTGATGTTCATTTTGAAAGATGTCGTCATATGGTCAGAACAGTAGCAGTAACTGACCATCACTTAGACATCTCAAACAGTACTTTCCTTTTCAATGTTGTGCTGTCTCAATACATTTGGATTTCGAGCAAGAACTGCGAGGTCCTTCATGATACAAAGGTTGTGAAACAGGGTTTCCTTCAGTACAAGAAGAACTTCCTTCACTTCTTGTTGTGACTACTTGATTTTAGTCATATTGTAGAAAGAACTACATACATACCTTATGCCCAGTTGTGAAAGTTTGATATTCTCTTTTGCCAATTTTATGTCAAGGCATTGGTTGGCCATAATTCAATTTACTGCAAGAGGTCAGCTATCCTTTGAAGACACGTATGTCATGAATGAATTAAATGTTTTCCTTTCATTTCAAACCTCTTCCTGCTCTGAAATTCTGATCATATGCTGATTGACTGAAATAGCATTCTGCTATCAGTTTTTAGGCAATTGTACTTGTTTGGGAAAGCTATAACTATAAAGAGGAGGGTGGGAGTGGGGCTGGATCAAAGGCAGAAAAAAGCCAAAGCAATTTCCAAAACCTCTGGCTAAATTCAAGATTAGTTTGAGGGTCTCTATTCAGCAGGAATGAAATGGCTAATCATTCATTTGGTGTTAATTACATTTACATTCACATTTAGTCATTTAGCAGATGCTCTTAACCAGGGAGACTTACAGTAAGTACAGGGACATTCCCCCTGAGGCAAGTAGGGTGAAGTGCCCAGGAACACAACATCATTTTGCAAACTGGGATTCGAACCGGCAACCTTATGATTGGTAGCCCAATTCCTTAGCCGCTCAGCCATCTGACCCCCTGTTAATTGCTATATTACAATGTCTTTTTTTATATAGCATACTAGTACTAGTAGCATTCTAAAATATGTACATGCTTAAATAGAGTAAAATAGAGTACCTGCTTAGAAGTAGAGAATTTGAAAAACAAAGACTATCGTTTGAAGACATCAGGCACAGATAAGCAACCCTCTAATACCCACCACACACAGCTAATCCACTTTGACATGTATCCCAGATGCTGGTATGGTACCATAGGGGGAAACTATAAAGCCTTGCCCAGCGCTGTTCAACCACAGGCAATGATACACACTAGGCACCATACAGCACAAGTATATGACCTAAACATGCAGTATGTCTGAGACAGGGGACAATTTACTCAATATATGTACTTGTGAAGATTCAATGAGTACCTGGCACATGAATGTTTAACCAATGATATAAATGTTGAAATATGCTCTCAGGCGAAACATCTGTCATGCATTTTTGTCTCACTGGGAAACAGCCAATTAGCTGACATTTCTCCAAAAACATTTTTAACACAGAATTACAAATGCCTAACGCTTAAGTAGGCCCTTCGAGGCCCTTACAAACACGTTGTGTGTAAGAAATTGAGTATTGGCGAGACATCTTTATCAGGGTACTATTTTCTTTACCTTCTATTGATAGCTTGGCTCAGTGGAGGCACTGTGGGACTATCACAGACTTTGTTATAACTCATTTATTGAGAACCCCAAAACCGTGTCTCTCATGCATAGCGACCAAACCATAGAGTTACCAAACATCAACTGGCTACCTCAGGGTAGAGAGCGGTACGTTACTGTACCCAGCTATGGCTAATGCCCCTAGTGGTCAGATGTAAGTATCCCACTCTACAATAACAATCAATTAGTAAAATTTACAAAGTAACATTTTTTCGATCCGTTTGCCTTTCGAAACATAGCTTGTGTTGATACTGAAACATCAAGACTACTTTGAATGTTAGATCGCATTATGTGGTTCCCTATGGGAGCTCATAAAATATGGAGCCCAAAGGCATCGGATCAGTGAAGCTTGCTGTGGCAGAGTCTGTTTAATTGGTTTACCGTGCAGGGAGTCGCAGTCGCGCGGTTTTCTTGTTATTCAAGGTGTTGAGCTAATGCCTCCCAACCAGCTGACACCGGACGACAGAACTGTTACATAATCAGGCGAACGAAAGTGATTCACATGTTGAGGGTAAATTTCATAAAAACATAACGCATCTGATTTATCCAGATTACACCTTGAAACACGCCAAGCAGTCGGAAGCATTGAGAGAATAAAACACTGTCGAGAACATAAAAAAACTGTGAAAAAGGTTGTAGTGGGGCCAGAGTTAAAATGGATTATCTGGGCTATTATCGGATTTTCTCGAGCAGTCTTTAAACTACTACTGCAGTAAAACCTACCATGTCAACAGTTGGGAGAATAGAAAAAACAAGTATAGGCTATGATGGTTGAACGGCAGGCTAATTGTTTTAAAAGTAGGCTATCCTGTTGTTTATGCTGTGTTAATTGCCAACTCAACTGAAAACTGGGGCGACCACATGCAGCCTTCATCAAAAACCATAATTTCAGAAATACAAAGGGAGAAATGAACAGAGACTGGGAATACGTCGAACATCTAATTAGACAGCTACTGTTTGGATCAACAAGGGATCATACAAATAACATACATGGATGATTCAGTGTCTCTACTGGGCATGCGAAATGAAGAATCAATTAAAAGCTCTCTGCCAGCTGGGTTTAATTAATTATAGCTTCAGTTACTGTTACTGTTGCAACAACTGGATTCCACTTGGGGACAAATATATCTCTTGTTATAATTAACTTTCAATGTAACATTTTGGAGGTCCGTGGACAGCATATTGAAGTGCTGTTTCATACTGCGATGCACTCTTGTATCTTAATTAGCTTGCCCTTGAGCTGTTTATTTAACAGAAATTACGTTAGTGTTTACGCTCTTACCACCACGATCAATTTCTTTTTAACGGATCTTTTTTTAACGTGACCATAATTCCATTATCCAACTAATTCAATGTGGTTCTTAAACTGTTTATTTGTATTGGTTTGAACTGTGAATTATAACAATATAACAAAGTATTTACATATTTTGTACATTCAAATGAAAGGAGAAAATACATGATATAAAAATATTGGCTTGTTTTGTATGTGGGCATGAGCATTACATTAAATTACAATTACCACTTCTGGTACACTTCTATTCAGTGAGAAACATCTGCATGGCATGTAAAGTACATAACACATCATTTTACTGTTGCTGCATGCTTTGAGCTGAGTATATATTACCCAGAGTCCTTTATATACATAGACATACGTATAAATATATTAAATTACAACATCCAGTTCCTACACAACAAATTGTAACAAATCAACATATCACATGTGAGAATACATCTATTTAATATTGTACTCTGTACATCTTACTACACATTTACATTTATTGATAACTAAATATTGTATTGAATTACTTACAGTATCATTTTATATATTCCACAATAACCATCCTATAGGACATCACCACAATCCATACATTGTTTAATAAACAGAGATAAAACATCATTTTAGTTTGAACATTGAAAAACAAGGTACATTCTTCATCATGACTCCAGAGGTACTTTGGCTGACACATAACATAAAAGAGAAACCAGCCACCAAACTGTGAATTTTATCATCAATATCCTAAAAAGGTACAACATCCACTTCGGAAAATATCACATCTCCGAGTTTCTGAATCGGTAGAAACACACCTGCTCTGAGTATCCTGGTGGATCTAGCACATCCAACCTCTGAGGCTTACACACAGGGTAGGACTTGACCTCCTTTGAGGCACAAAAGGGAGGAATAGCTACAAGTCTAACCATGTGAGCTGGAAAGCACAACAAGAACATCACCATGACAGGACAGTTAAACACTTTGTCGCTTCTCCGCCCTTTACGTAACTCCCATTGTCTCTCCTGACTCGGCAGGTTAAAAAGCCAACCCTTATCCTCAGCAGAAATAGACATACTGCCACAGCGCTTTAGCAAAGACACAACTCTACTAACAGAGCAAGTCTGACTCCTCATTAAGGAAGTGATGGCTTCAGTAAACCATGTAGCCCCATGTGGGCATTCTGCTTAGCAAGGACGTGTCAGTCGCGTCCACGTCAGACGACAACATGCAGCAACTCATGTCAATGGAAGCCCGTACAGCATGTAAAGTTGTCCTATGCGACGAGAGAATCTGCTACTGTTGGTTGGGGGAAATGTCCAGTGTCAAAATAGCATCGAGCATCTACCAGTGTATCAGGAAATCCTGTCAATGCTGTGATGGTTGTGAAGTGTTATTGAAGACTAGTGAAATCCAGTGATAGAAAAAGTGAATCCTTTTGCTTGTAGCTAAAATTACCCAGATTGATGCACCTTGTGAAACCACAAACACTGCTTTCGAACAGTGTTTTGTACTGTACACTTCCTGTACAAAATCCAATCAATGTAAGACATTCTTATAGCGCTTGTCACACCCACAGATAGCAGGCACTCATTAGCAAGACAGTCATGTAGGGTCCAGAGAGCCAGAAATGATGCAAAGTGACACAGATGTACAATCACAGTAGAAGAGACAGGGGGAGAGAAGTGAAAGGCAAAGGCAATGGTCTTGTACAAGAATAAGTAGTGCAGAAAAGGGCATTTGAACTTTAAACCAATCATTTTGACTCAGTCACACTGGCTGGTCTAAAGACTCGTCTCTATAAACATTGATAAAAATACTGCTGGGGTCACAGGCAGACACATGTTCTGTCTCAAGTTTTTTTTTTTAAGAACCTCGGATCTTTTACAATCAATTATCGTTTTGTTCTTACTCAATTACTTATGGCAAAGCATATCTTTAACATAATCTTGTTCCAATCTATGACTTACAATGAAAATGACACTAAACAGTTTATTACAAATATTTTTGTCTGCTGCGCTGTACCCGAACTTGACTGAGGGAATAAAAAAAGATTATTGATTTCTGGACAGTGGTTGAAGATTCTCAGCGCTTTGTGTCTTAGTTTTGTGTGAGCTAAAGAGACTGTGTTCTGGGGTTCAATACAAAAAAATGCCATTTACTAGTTCTTAAATCAATCTCTTATTGACTCCAACCACATGGTTTCAAAAACAACGTCCTTGAGACAAATCAGATTTCACAGCTATGTGCCACAACTTGAACAATATTTGATCCCACTTTGTGCTGTCACACATCACTGTCGCCCTTAAGACATCTTATGACAGATTTGGGGCCATCATCACTGGAGTGTTGAGAGCTAGGAAACACACTGTCACACAAGTAGGGAACATAACACACAGCCAGATAGTTGACCTAGGAATGATCCGTTAAGGGAAAGCAGAGGGAGAGGGACCATAATAGATAAGATGCCTTAACAGAACACACTTCATAATAGGGCTAGCTAATAAGAGCAGATCATTTACATATTTCACAGATTAATATCCTTCCAGACATAAACCAGATATAAGGTCATGTCCTTGTCCTGGATTGTGCTGGCTTTGTCCTCTGCTCTTGTGAATTTCAGAGGTCCTTCTAGTGGCCTCCAGCCACGGGCTCAGGGAGACAAAAGTGAGAGCGTTCTAGTCCCGTGTTTTCTTGGTATAAAATACCACATTCTTGGTACTCCGACAAGAAGGGTTCCTAAGATGTTACCCTGCCTGCACAGTCAAGTAACCAACCAGCAAGACACAGAGAGAAGATACTCATTGGTTTAGTCTGGAATAGTATCTCTTAGCTCTCTTTAACAGGGAACTATTGCTTTCACATTCTTTCTGTCATTCGTGTGTGTGTGTGTGTGTGTGTGTGTGTGTGTGTGTGTGAGGAGACAGAGCGAGAGAGTGAACGTGAGATGGAGAGAGAAAGAGAGAGACGGTATATATGCGCGCGTGCTCGTCAGCATGTCTGTGTGCGCGCGGCCTGCATGTGCGTTCAGATGATGGAGGACTCGTCCTGGCAGTACGACGAGGCGTGCTGTGTTTTGGGACTGGATCGCGTCAGCATGGAGATCTGGGTGCTGAAATTGGTGCCGTTGCTGCCCATGGAAGGATGCTGGTACTTGGTGTCCGAGGAGCTCATGTATCTCTGCAGGTGCCATCTTCTCCACTTCCTCTTGATCTCAGCCTGAACCTGGGACACGGAAAAAAGACTCTCTGCATCATCATCATCATCATCATCATCATCATCATCAAGAATGTTGTCTGTTGAGGCAGTCATGTTTCAAATCCTATTTGCAAAGACATTCAAGCACTCGTGTACAGTGTAGGCATCTATTAAAGGTCAGGCAGCATGGAGATGCTGGGATCAGATCAAGCTTGGTTTAAAGTTGATTTAGTATACTCAAGTTGTGTAAGCCGAACAGGAAAGAACTCTCGAACTGACATAAACTTTCGCTGCAACTCTACACACGGTTTTCACGGTTTATTCACCTGTAGACGTAGAAATATTAAATAGTACAGACATACTGTACAAGCGCACTCTTTTCAAGCCCTAGAACACGTGTTAGACCTTATATGTCCTTGGAATTGAGTCATGAGGAAGGAGCCATGATTTCAAGGTAACCTACACATCACCCAAACATTGACTGACATCTGTACATCATTGACCCTGTCAATACCATACTGCATACGCATATTAACTTGAGCTATGGTTACATCAATTCTTAGAATCTTTTCAGGTCAAACGGGTGACCTTGTACCTTTGAAACAAGCCCAAAACAAATCATTGGCCATATAAAGGAATCTAGACTAACAACTGCACATTAATATTCAGCCAAGCACACACAACAACTAAGCATGGCATCTCTGTGATTTAATCTGGGCCAGTGCTGGGCACATAACTCACATCCCCACAGGCAGACTCCGTAGGAATATCGGAGTAAAAGATGGACAAGGAGGAAGAGCTTTTTACTCTCCTCCTGCAGGGTGTGAGGGGGAAGTAAGGGGGTATTTAGCTTTTTCACAATGTATGCTTCATGTTTTGGCTACTTGCAATGTTTGCAATCTCGTTGTTATGATCAGTGACCTATGCTCTTTTGTAAGGCTCTCTCTTGGAAGTCGCTGTGGATAAAAGCGTCTGCTAAATGAATAAATGTAAATGTAAGTATGGTGGTGAGGGACGACCATTGAAGGGGTGAGGAGGACGGGCATTCACGTCGATGACTCATTCCATTAAGACCTCCTCCCCTCGTGCAATATTAGCAGTGTATGTGTGTGTGTGTGTGTCTGGGACTCTGCCAGGGGGTGGTCAGAGACAAACCGCAGGGCCCTGTCACCCAGAGTGATGGACACCAGCGTGCCCTGCATCGTCTCCCTGATGAGGGAGGTAAAGGGACCATGTGTTTCCAGACACAGTGTTGGGGGCAGTGCTGATGTAGCGCTGACGGGGGCCTACCTCTCCGTTAAGGAAGCAGTACAACACGGCCACCACGCAGCCCTGGAGACAGATGGAGAGAGATTGGCATTAGGGTTTTTGGCGTTATACCTCTGCAAGAAGAAAATTGCACTTGACTAATTAGTAATATTGGGAGGAAGGATGATGGGAACAATGGGCTGGAGGAGACTGGTTTCCCAAGCTCTGTGTTGTTGGCAGCTAAGCCAGTGGGCCAGTCTGGCTGATTCCCCAATCATTTCTCATTACGCGATGGACCGAAATAACATCAGGGTCTAAAACAGTAACACAGGGGCTATATTAGCCAGGCAAATGTCCCGGGAGGCCCTGCCACGGCGATTAGAGTAGTGATATATAGAAACCCTCCAACAGCACTGCTGCTGACAATGAGCAGAAAACTGGAGATATCAACCAGGAACTAACCCTCTTACAACTTGTCTAAACAAATTGATCAACACATGAACAAAGTAATTTATTTCAGTTAATACACTTCCACCAGGATAAATGACTGCATTTGATGAAGAAAAAAAACACTAGGTAAACTTGAAAAAAATACTACTAATAAAACACAAGTAGTGGAGGAAACGTTTCATTCAACTTCAAAACGTTGTGTTGAATACTTTGACACTGAAGAAACTCATCTCTCACTCACAGTACCTGGAAGGATCCTAGTATCAGGTCAAACACCAGGCGCAGCTCAGTCTTCACCTGCTCTGGGATGAAGGCAAACACGATAAAATTGATCCCAAATAGGGGAATCAACAGAAGAGTTGATTTAGCCAACCGCCTGTGCAAGGGAATGACAAAAAAAAAGATCAGTAAATTCGGACAAGGCTCTTTCTCTGCACTTAACATTACATCCAACCTTCCAAGACCAAAGCAAAGGAAGGGTTTTCCAGGTAAAGTCAAACCATCAAAAGCGTATGACAGAAAACAAATCAAAAACTTGATGCTGAACCAGTATGACTATTTTACTATCACCTCCATTATAAGAAGTCACTTACAGATGCAGACCACAAAATTAAAGCCTAATATAAAGTCAGTCACTGCCGAGGTTTCTCTGCAATGTGATTTAGCGTAGCGAGTTGCCTATCCGCGGCCTGAAAGGTTCTGTCACTGCAGCCGTATTTGCTCTGAGCATAAAAGCCCACCCTCGAGTGTGGTTAGAGGTTGGCACATCTAACAGGGTATAGAAAATTCCAAGTAATGTAAGATTTGGTTTAAATGGTGCCCCAGAGGTCCATCTGTTGCTCAGACTCCGCCTGCTATGCTAGAGAGGGAGAGAGGGATTGGACTGACAATCATTTAGCTTCAACAGTATGCTGAGAGCAGAAAAAACCCAGAAGCAAAAACAAAAAACCGAACAGAAATGAAAGGCACCAAGGCAAGAACAATCTTCCGGCTCAGTTTCTGATGCCAGGCGTGTACTCACGAGTATTGGTTAGATTCGTTCCTTCCGATGTCTGGGCAGTTAATCTTCTGGCGAAGTATCCGGATGATACAGATGAAGAGAATAAAGTTCATCTGTGGGCAGAAGAGCCAGTGTTCGCCTTTACAGTAGCTGAGTGAGTTCTAAACATTTCCAACGTAATTCTTCCGAAACGGCAGCTTGTTAATTTTAGTTAGCTTCCGGGCTAAGTTACCTTGCATGAAATTCGTAGCAATGCTACTACAGTACCATGGCAGCTAGTGTTACTTGTTAGCCTTCTCATTATTACGTTTTGAAGCCATATTAAAGCATTTCTCGCATAGTTTTTGTCTATCTGAAAATATTCAATTGAAACAGTTCGAAATCACATATTTGGGAAGTTACGCTGTGGGACCCATTTTTGAACGATCACATATTTGTGACACTATTCATTTAGCATGTTGTTGGGATAGATAACAAGGAAGATAATATTTTCATTATTTAAGTCATATGAATTGACAAATTGTTAAATTTGATACTGAACTAGCCTGAATTACTGTAGTAGAACTACCTGCATGACCAATATGAGTTCATACATTTAGTTTATACTTGTTAATTCTACTGCCGCACAGCTGTGTGGCTGCTTCAACAGCTCTTCAACACCCCCTTAGCCAGGCCCAACAGAGAACCTGGGACTTGGTAAATCCCAGCTCATCTCTAAGCTCTGTAGTTAACCCAAAGGCAGCAGCCAGCAAGCAGGGATGTAACAACACTGAAAGGAAACTGCAGTGCTTTGTCGACATTTTGCAGCCCTGTCGGCGCCAAGGAAATAACAGCACACATCAATAATGGAATGATGGACGACACTTTTTCTCTGATAGGTCGTTGCTAAACAACGACTTCAGAGAAATGCTACCAACCTTTATTAGAAATATACAAGTGCCAAGCTTAAGAAGATAGTTCATTCACAGTAGGTGCAGGCTTGGGAAACCTTCATCTTCAACGCCTGAGGTCTGTTGTTTTCATTCTTGTTTCATACTCCAACACCTCCTTCTTTGTCCTCTCTCCCTCTCTCTCTGTCACATCTGCCAACGCATATCGCTTGGTGACTTTCTCAGTCACTGTGTCTGAATATAAGAGGCCGCGGATGTGTAAGCCTGAGTGGAAAGTGTTCGTCACACCTTCGACTTTATTGATATTTTGTGCCTGATCTGCGCCACAGAGAGCAAAATTCATCTTGCTCACATGTGGGAGGGAGAGAGAGAGGCGACTGTCTGCACGACAACAAAAAGGTGCTTCACAGAAAACCACAACCTCCCACGATCTCCTGGGGTTTTAATCTAAAACATACACCAAGGTGCACAAAGATCTATTTTTAAGAAAACATTTTAATCTCTGTGTTATAATCAAACTGATTTCAATGTTTAAAAGCTTCAACTATCCTATGAAAACTAGAAGAAAAGAATAAATAGTCAGCCAGTGATGAACCTGACAAGTTATGAGTCATAACTGTAGAATCGACAGCGTAGATTATAATACATAGGTATCATCCATGCTTACTTTGATCAAACACTAACATTAGGAAGAGCTCTTGTGTGTGGGTGCACTTGGATGGAGGTCGCTGTAACCTACAGCAGGTTCCAGGGTAACACAGAGTTCAATCACCCACCAAGTGAAGATAACTGACACTTGGCTGTGATTGGCTGTCTGACCTGACGGCCAACTACCTAGAGAAAAAAAATCATTTTGACAGATAGATTGTAGTGAGCTCTGCTTTCCTTTTGGGAAATTTCAATTTTAAATCACACTCGATCTATCACTGCCTATCAAAATACTGAAGTCATGACATTTGAATCAGACTTTGCTGATTCTAGAGCCTGAAACTTACCAGAATTGATGCCAGTATGGGCGTTTTAATGATCCACCAGAACATATCAGTATTCTCAATGATATCCCAGCACCTGCCAAGGAGAATCAATCACGATTAGAATGCATTAGACTTGCAAAGTCTGCTGTACTCATAGAAGGGTTTTTCCTTACCCGACATCATTATAGTAAGCTTTGGCAAAGCTCCAAGCCGTGATAAAAAGCATTGGTCCTCCTGCAGACAAGGGGAAAAAAATATAGAGGTTCATAAAAACACAGAACACCTGCCACAGACCATTATGTTTCTGTCAGTACTCACCCCAGCCAATCAGAATGTAGCACCAAAAGTACTTCCTCTCTGAGAAGAAAGACACAGCCAATAGGGCGTGGAGATAAAGGCCCTCAACCAGGAGCCAGAAAAAGCTGGCCATGATGCAGTACTGGAAGAAGACTATCACTGCCTTGCAGCCCATCTGACAAAATAGGACACAAAAACAAAATGTCCTCTGGGTGTACAGGAAAATGGATATGTCACAACGGATTCTGAAGAGTAGCTACCACAATGTGTCCCGGTTGTATTATGTTCAAACATTGCATATCTCTGTCATAGTCACTCCCATTTGAGGCTTGTGAAAGGAAGGTTGAAGTTGTTAATTGCACAAATAACGGTTTAAAGACGGTTGCAATTATTTGTTATAGTCCAGACAAATACAGAGTGAAATAAACACACGTTACACATCACCCAGGAAAAATGAGCAAGGGCATTTCTTTGGTTTGGTGACAAGGCTCAGCGGGGTTTTGTGTAGAGGTTTTAATAATGTCTCTGCCTTGTCTTATCCCAATGTGAGTCAGCATTAATTACAATATTATTAGCTGATAAGAGAGCACTCAATTTTACATGGTCAAAAAGCAATTATGTGAACTGTCTGCAAGTAATAGCTTCATAATTGCCAACATCATTTTCAAACATATTTAGCTTTCCTAGATGATGAGGATTTCATATTTGAGGCAAATGCATTCTTTTTATGTTGAATGTCATGGATAAATGTTCAAGGCCATGCGTAAACAGACCCTCCAATAGACAGAGACATGACAGCAAAGGCTGGTAGTGCAAGACCATATCACAAACATTAAACACTTCAGTGAATCTGCGTATGACAAGTGACTGTGATGTTGAGTAACAGCACAGAGAGGGCTCTGTCAGCGTCTCCGTCATGTGGAGGAGGGGGGAGGGGGGGTGGAGACAGCCATGCAGGATAACATGATCATGTCAGTTCTGGGTGGCTTGGTTGAGAACACTCCAGTACTTCTTTTTATCCATTTAATTCACTCCCTGTTTATGCATTTCATCCAAATAAACTTGCTGTGCTCCCACAGAGGAAACAGTGAAGATGCTGCTGTAGCCCTCTAACCTGCTGCCACGGACATGGGATAATGGACAGCGGCCTGTTTATTTCTCGTATAGTTCTTTCCTAGAAAGATAAAACAGATCAAACTCGTATTCACAGAGCATGGGACGCTGAGGGGCACGCTCCTGGGCTGTCGTGGACAGTCTCACAGATTATAAATAGCTCGATGCGCGGCTTCCGTTTGCCTCCAATACCTCCCAGGCTGTGATGATGAACTCTCAGGCAGCAGCAGCAGTCGGGGAATATGCTGCTCAGCTGCTCTGCTCCACGAACCAGGGACGAGCGAGCCATGAAGATGATGAGGATGAACAGAGAGAGATGGAGAGAGAGAGCGTGAGTGAGTGAGTGAGGGAGTAAGGGAGTGAAAGAGTGAAAGAGCAAGAAAGAAAGGCGGGAAGAAAGGCAGACACGGCATAAAAGGATAAAGGGAATGCAGAGCATGAAAGGGACCGAGAGTGAGTGGGAACAAACCCTTTGTAAAAAAAAAAGTGGAAAAATGGAGAGAGGGAGAGGTGGAGAGAGAGGGAGAGGTGGAGAGAGAGGGAGAGGTGGAGAGAGAGGGAGAGGTGGGGAGAGAGGGAGATGTGGGGAGAGAAGGAGAGGTGGAGAGAGAGGGAGAGGTGGAGAGAGAGAGGGAGAGGTGGAGAGAGAGGGAGTAACAGGAGTACAAGGTGATGACAGGAGAAGCAGCAGAGGAGAAGAGAAGAGGAAGAGATGGTGATGTAAGGAAGGACTACAACCAAGTAACATTTTCAAAGACTCAGTTCCAGTCACTCAGACAGGAGCAGACCCCACCACCACTATCAAACAAAACAGTGCCACTGAAGACGTGACATTACGGTGGAAATGCCATCCACCCCTGTCTCCCCTCGGCTTCGAGCGCTGAATCATTGATGGACTTGAAAGATTTCACATCCAATATTAAAAGCACAGCAAAGTCTGTAAGGAAGGTTCTCCTCTTTTCTCTTAAAAAAACATTTTCTGAATGAGTATTATGTCCTCACCATCTCATCACCCTGCCACTAGTAAGGTCAAACAATTCCAAAAGAGTTAAATATCCGCTAAAGTCAGACATTTCATGTCCTCGGGTCTCACAGCTCTATCGTTAGACTACACGGACTTACAGTTAAGATTGACAATTTACACCAAGTATTCTTCCAATCCACCCTTTAAAACAAACCCTGTGAGATTCATGTGCAATACAGCATGACGCTCAACAAACGTTGAGGTTTTAGAGATTTTAGTGGAGAAATCGATTTCTGCTCTGCCATATGAGGGACTAAAATACGCCTGGATGGTCAGACTGGATATTCTTTCAGTTCCAATCCGTAAAAATCATCATAAATTGCTAGCCGGAGCTTTACCTGACACAAAAATCCTTGAAGCCATCGCCGCTGTCAAATAAATCGATTCAAGGTTTTTGGAGGGGGTTCAGAATCAGGGTTAGTAATGGTGCAGACTTCACGTACACACAAACACATGCAACCCACTTTGGCTGTACATGAGCCATATGTGTTTCTGACAGCTGCATTAACAGCTGCCTCTTCTCAGCAAACACAGGAACACACACACACCATACAGACACAAACAAACACACCATACAGACACACACAAACACACCACATAGACACACACAAACACACCATACAGACACACACAAACACACCATACAGACACAACCACACACCAGACATACAAACACACACACAGTACAAAATACTAAGTGCAGATGAACTCAGGATACCTCTGTTGGCACGGCCACTCACAAAAACATCAACATTCTCCTTACAGCCCCAATTCTGACCTTCAACCTTCTGAACTGGATATGTATTAATGTGTCAGTGATGGAGTGTTTGAACACTGCAGGGATGTTGAAAGAGCTGTAAGTGGAGAGGGAGTGTGTTTATCTACATTTTGTTCTGCTGTGTTCCGTAGTGACCTTAGCCTTTAAATGTAACATACAATAAAGTGACCTAGAAGTTAGCAGAACCAATATTTCATACTAGTCTAAGAATAATTACTTCAGGTTAGTTTCACCAGATTGTGAGTGTTTCAAAAAAGCCTGGCACAAATAATTAGACAGTGACCAGAGACCAGCAAATACTGCAAACCTATCTTACTACCCAAAATACAACATACAAAATTGGAATCCTGTCTGATACGAGAGTGCTGGGGAAACACAAAAGCGACTGGAAGGTGCCAGAACAAGAGGTTTTATACAGGACTTCCAAGGATCTGATTAAGCACTCTTAATGAGGGTAGTTACTCAGACGACCCTGTGTGTGTGTTAAGTGGAGGACTGGGGCCTTGTTGTGCACTGCTACGCTCTTGTGATAAAACTCTACATCAAACTCATCCTCCAACTGGGTAACCTTTTCACCCTCTCCACGTCCAAAAAGACAGGCGGACACACACACTTCAGAATCCCAAAACACAGACTCATGAATCAACAAACGCACACACTTACGGATCCAGGGGAACAGTTGTCGACCTCTCCGACTTCGTAGAGGACGACGTCCTTGATGAAAACAGCGATGGCTTTCAGGATGAACGACACGAAAAGATGCATGTGGATATAGTTCCTGGTGCAGTGGAGTTTCCTGGGAGACACGCACACACACAAAAACACCACATAGATTATGTTTACACAACACTGCTTGATGAAAGGATTTTCACACTAATCATCCTCTGCCCTTGGAATTAATGAGCACTAAGTGGACACTAATCGCAGCGTGAACTGAGGCCTTATTGAACTCTTTGCTCCCTTTGTCCCATTATAGATGGATAAGGAGCCCCGAGGATTCTCACACCCCACAGAAAAATTGCAATAAGGCCAAGAATTTCAACAAGGCTAATCTAAAACTATTCAAAATATTCCAACGTGGAGTGAAATTTCATTTTTTTGGACATGTTTTTAACATCCTGACTGGATTTTCTTAAGACTGTTAAACGCTTAGTGCTTTGTACAGTATACAGTATGTAGTCGTTACTTCAGTGATAAGGCAGCCTGGCTTCTACATATATATACACAAGTTTCAGGTCAGGTTACATCATACGTTCCATTACCAACATCCTCATCCTGTGTATTCAAGAGGCCTCCAGCTTTCTGAAGTGTTCAGCTTTATAGAGCGCCACATGTTTACTCAGTGTGTGTAAATGTGTGTGTGTGTGCGTATGGGTATGTGCATGGGTGTGTGTTTCGCAAACGAGGGGTGTAAACGCACAGTTTGATGCTTGAGTTGTTTGAACACTTGTTTTATGGGCAGAGCAGGATGTACAAGCCTGGCTGTCAGTCAGGACTGATTATGTGGCCTTTGCTCAACCATAAGTGATTACTGTGCCTGACATCAGCGACAGCGATATAGGCAGCCAAGGGTAAACTACTTTGTCCTATTAAGTCAACACTCTTTCAAACTTTTAGACCTTCAGATCTTTTTTTTCCCCATATCACTTAGTGTGAAAAACTTCCCCAGGTTTAGTTAAAGCATCCATCTATTTTAAGTATGGGACTCTAAAGTGGGCATTGCATAATGGCTGTCTGGGACCGATGTCACTCTGACACCATTCTGTCCTGGACAGCCTGTTGCTTACGTTTTTGTTCATTTAAATACACAAAACCTCCAGCAAAAAAAAACTACATAGACAGCACATGACAGACCATGAAAGAGTATCAAAAGGCTGAATGTTTAGTTAATCCACTGTATGGCAGAAAAATATCAGTGTGGATGGTGTTCGACTCAATAAGTTTTGCTTCTGTTGTAAAGGTTGTCTTACTGAAAGCTGAAACCTACTTTGACTCATCACCTGTGTCATCCCTTAAGAGCAGGCGAGACTCCTCCCCCTTTAAGAGCAGGTGAGACTCCACCCCCTTTAAGAGCAGCGGAGACTCCTCCCCCTTTAAGAGCAGGTGAGACTCCACCCCCTTTAAGAGCAGCGGAGACTCCTCCCCCTTTAAGAGCAGGTGAGACTCCACCCCCTTTAAGAGCAGGCGAGACTCCACCCCCTTTAAGAGCAGCGGAGACTCCTCCCCCCTTAACAGCAGGTGAGACTCCACCCCCTTTAAGAGCAAGCAAGACTCCACCCCCTTTAAAGCAAGCAAGACTCCACCCCCTTCAAGAGCAGCTGAGACTCTTCCCCCTTCTATTCTCCTTCTTCTAAACCTTCCAGAGCCTCTATGGTAAAGTGTTTTATAAACAATGCTTGGTGTGTGCTAATAACTTTACAGTTTCCCCTGTGCTCCTGGTTGTCCATAGTATGTCCTGGCTGAAGCAGGGCTTGAATGTCTCAACAAAGGGAAGGAAACCTGACACCACAAACCCTCAAATAAGATTTCTTGCTGACTCACACGACATACAGTGAGGACATAACCATGACTATAAATGTAAGGACCAAATGGACTCAATTGGCTGTGGCATTTTAGCATGTATAAACACATTTAAAGACCTTCAAAGACCTTTAAGGATTGTAAAAGTCAAACCATGAAACATCTTTGATTAAATATTTAAACTGCAGTTCCATTTACTTTTCCTAAAGGGTTTATAAAAGAGTTTGGAACATTTTACAGTCAAATATTAACATATTAAGCGCATTATAAATTACAGTTTAAACTATGAAGACAGGACAGGTCTGGTCTATAGTGAATTATTACTTAGTGCCGCATAGGGTGGCAGTTCATTTCTATTTGGTGTGAACCACCTGAGTCAATTTTCAGGGGGCCTCTTCCAAAGCAGTCATCCTTGATATTAGAATGTAATTATTACATGTAGTCTTCAATAAATCATGTAGGTGTCAAGCGAGTGCAATATCTGGTCATTTAGTCAGACCTCCAGGACAAGAAAAAAGAAATATATATATATATGAAACCATCTGAATGATTTTAAAGAGCCCTCTATTTAAAGAGCCCTCTTTAAAAAAAAGGAAGTGCATATCGTTGGTACTGAAAGACTAATATTAAACATTTAAATAAGAACATGGCCACTTCAGATGACCCAGTCAAGAATAATAAAGTCAAAAATAAATACATGTCTAACTCACAGTCACACACACTACCATAATGTGATGTATTATAACACAGACTTATCCAATAGGGCAGGGGTGGACAACCCTGGTCCTCGAGAGCCGCTGTCCTGCATGTTTTAGATGTTTCCCTGTTCCAGCACAACTTAGAATCAGGTATACTGGAGCAGGGAAAACATCTAAAACATGAAGGACAGCTGCCCTCGAGGACCAGGGTTGTCCACCCCTGCAATCGGGACACACAGGAGGAACTTCAGTCAAATGCTTTACAAGCGAACTATCCCTATTCCAATATCTGGGGACACGTCATGTCTGTAAGTAAGCTTTTCTCCTCATATCAACTAGCTTCTTCTTTGAAGAGGACCATTCTGGAGGTGGTGCTATTAGAACAACAGGTCGGGCTGAGAACGCTCTCTCCAGGCACACCCTAGGTTGTCTACAGCTGTCTCCATTACATGCTGAGGCAGCCGTTAAATGAGTTGTTCAATCAGATTAATTCAGTAAAACAAATCCTGTTTGAAGTGCAGCATCAATGAAGCGTAAAGGACAGAGAGGGGAGAGGTGCTCCAGCCAGCTCTGGGCTATTCATTAAGGTTTTAGCAGGGACTAAATAAGATCACTGGTGTTTTTCTGAACGATGGCTTTGCTGGTAACTGAAAGCTGGATCTTTTTAACATACGTTTATAAAGAAAATAATCGTGTTATTTTCCAATGGGTGTCCTGGCACTAGGAGGTGTGACAGACTTACCTGAATATACACAGTATGATGATAGCTGTGATGAGGGACATTAAAGAAACACTGTGGCCAATAGTATAACCAATCTTCACTTGCGAGAAGAATTTTCCCTGCGGAAAAAAACAACAGCAATAGATTATCCCACTACCGTAACATTTTATGAACCACTCAAGGATTTTAAATATAGAAATAACATTGGCTTTGTGAATTGGATTAATATTTGTATGATATAACCTGAAATAAACATGTTACATTAAGTGTGCCTTCAAACAAACAAAAAACAAAAGAAACTAAAAAGAAATCATGATTTTTTGGAAGCCTGTTTTAACACAAGTGCTGATCAATTGTTATAGGTCACACCCCCTAATTAGATGGTATTGATCTTTGTCTCAAAGCAAAAAGACTGAGAGGAGGAGGTCAAAACAAGGTCGTTCAGAAGAAGATTGGGGATATGCATGTATCTGTCTCCAGTATTGTTTTGAAGCTGGATTTCTTTCAGGGCCACAGAGGGACACAAGCATACTGAACGGGAATGGTATCAGACCACAGCAGCACGATTCACTGTTTCACTCTCGACGGATCAGAGGAGTGCATGTACGTGAATCACAACAGGGTCGATCTTTGCGTTTATTGACCTTCAAAGGATTTACCATGAACGTACAGCTGAACAATAGTTCTTTCTCAAAGTTCTTCCATTTCTGCAAGGCTGAACGCCTTCAGGCAGTTTTCATCGCTGGCCTTCAAACCACCAGCCTTCTCCCACAGCTCAGAACCTGTCAACCCATTCACTTTAACTAACGTAGTTTTTTCCCTACGGAACCTCCTTAGTTTATCACCATCTATGCCTTCGGACATTTGGGAGGAATAAAATGCTTTAACGTTGGGTAACGTTAATCCTTATGGGTAGTTCAAGTCTCACCTTCTATTACCTGATTAATACACCACATTTGAATTCCCTTTGTTATTTTTACATTACCATTATTCTTTGATATGGATTATTGTATTGCATTATCTTGTAGGTATTCCTTTATTTCCCCAATGTGTGTTCCCCATGTTCTGTGCTTAGACTAGGACCATCAGGACCAAGTATAACACAAGAACTGACTTTGTGTTCATCCACCTGCTTCATCAGTTGAAGTTTCTTATTAATGTGTTCTTTTCTGGATACACTATAAACACAAGCTCTCTGACTTTCTTTTCATCGTTCCTCTTGCTGTGATCTATTATCTAGTCCTACTTCTTGTTTCAAGTTTCTCTCTCTCTCTCTCTCTCTCTCTCTCTCTCTCTCTCTCTCTCTCTTACTCTCTATGTCTCTCTATGTCTCTCTCTCTCTATGTCTCTCTCTCTATGTCTGTCTCTCTCTCTCTCTCTCTCCACTCACCAGACTGACCTGTTTTACTTCCACCACGTTTCAGACGCTTGGATCAAGAGGAAGAGCAGTGCCATGTCTTCAACTTGAGGTGGTGTTGCACAGACTGGGAGGGAGAGTTTGACATCAAATTCCTTTTAAAAGTCCAGGAAGATCCCTCTGGACCCTGCCAGCAGGCATACTAATGAGGTGTTGTGGATGACTTTGGGGATGAGAGTGCCCAACTCAGAAAGCTCTTACCACCCCGTAGAGCTCTTTCAATCTTCAGCTAGCTAGCCGTGTTGTAAACCACCCCTCAGATTAGCTGCCTCATACAGTATGCAAAGCCAGCATGCAAAGCCTTTCAAACATATACACACAAAACAACAAGCATGCATTAATGCATTGGGACAGGTCCCCGAAAAAAAGGAACTTTATCGTCAAAGACCCACAGAGCGATGGCAACGGAGAATGATGAAAAGGAGACCCTGTCTTGTCCATCTGAATCAGAAGGGATTTGCTTTAGTCAACAAATGTGTGCTGACAGGCTGGTAGGCTTGGCATCTCAGGTCATTTAGAGGCTTTTTGATGCCCATGTTGAAGCCATGAATATTTCATCAGCACTTAATCACCTAGCTGAAACAAAGTGAATTCCTTCTGTGTAAATATTCAGTACTTTCGCCTCTGGTTCAAATTCATGTTGACATCTGCAAAGAGGTTCATACCATCAGTCTTGAAATAATTTCAGTTTTAGTCATTCTATTTGCAAAAATTGTTACAATATACAAAATTCGTGTTCAGCCAATTACCTTCTGCACTGGCTTTGGAAGCAATTTTCTAAATGCCACACATGAAAAGTTAATAGAAACATTACATTCAGCCCTGTGACCTGCACAGTTGAATCATTAAGTCAATAATGGTATCTGAAACAAGAGGAAGTGTTTGGATGTAAATGGCTGAGAACAGAGGAAAAAGGCAACCATATTCAAGGTCATTTTTACTCACATTGGACTTACCCACTCCCATTGAAATCACCCACTGAGAAACAGAGATACCTTCTGTCTTTGCATACAGCTATCTCATTTCACTAAGGAAATGGTCCCCTGTTGTACTTGTTTCTTGAAGAGAACGTGTGTATCAGTACCCTGAGTCAGTCTGTGTAAAATGAAGGCAGTGGAGGCAGTGGAGGCAGTGGAGGCAGCGTACTCACGTCATCGCCCGTGTTGTTCATGTTGTACCCGCAGTTCAGAGCAATGTCGATGGGGTGCATCTCTGTCCAGCCGTCTGTGGTGCAGGTCTTAGACAGATTCACTGGGGAGGACAGAGGGAGGAACGTTGAGGGCCAGAGCTGCCTTTCACACACTCCTCTCTTCAGCCCAGGCCAAAACCCCGTCTCCATTCAGACCTCCAACAGTCAGATTGTCACCCCAGCTAAGGTTTGTATCTAAGTATACTGAGCGGTTACAGAATCGGGCTATTAATCAGAAGGTTGCCAGTTTGATTCCTGGCCGTGTCAAATGACGTTGTGTCCTTGGGCAAGGCACTCCACCCTACTTACCTCAGGGAGAATGTTCCTGTACTTACAATAAGTATCTTCCTATAACTATACGTGATGATGACTCTCCGCAATGATGACTCTCAATCAATCGTGCCATTATAGACTTGTATAGACTCTCAACGTCCAGCAATAAAATCAATCACAGGTAACGCTGTTGATTCAATGAGGCTTATCTATTCTCTTGAATTCGCATAACCCCAGTGTAGCATATGAAAGCGAGTGCCATCAGCATGGCCACGACCTGCGTCAGGAGTCGTCTGTGAGTCATGCTGCCATGTCGCCTGTGATTGAAGGCCGCTGTGTGTCGCAGGAAGAAGGAGGTTGGCATCTCTGAGGAACCCATGTCACAGTGAGGCTAATTAAAAGGGAGAGTTTTTATATCAAACGCATCAGAGGCGCTTTTGTTAGGCGTGTTGTTTAGGTGCATTTCTCTCTGTCTAAACAGGTGCCTGGATGGAACTCAGCAATGAAGAGGCACTCACAATCCCTCGTAAAGCTTTAGACTGAAGGCCACTGTACAAAGCATCAATCAAGGACAAACCCTGGCAACACTTTTAGCCCTGAACTAAGAGATGGTAAGAATATTTACAATTCAATACTAACCATCTGGTCGGTGCCTTTTATAGATCACAGATGGAGACATAAAGGACATGCATTTAGTTAAAGAAAAACATGCGTCTTTTATTTGCAATTGTTGTGAAAAAAATACAAATTTGTGAATTTAAAGTTATTGGAAGAGGTAAGTCTGTAAAACCTCTATTACTGTATGGCTACTCACAGACCACAATTTAGATTAACTTAAAAATAAAGCGAAATCTATTTCAGTAAAGTCTTCTGGCTCCAACACTGTGGACGAAAACAGAAGACAAGTGTAAGTGTGTCTCAGGATAAAAGTTCTCTGCTAGAGGCTCATTGCTAAACATGAGAAAGTTCCAGGGCCAATTACAGATGGGGAGATTCTCTGTTCTGTCCTCTAGTCACAGAACTCTAAGCCGTTCCCCTGTCCTCATGTATCACGCGGACGCAAAATCAGGCTCTTCGGCACATGCAGTGCTGTATGGAGGAGACGGAAGACATCAATTATAATGCGAGTTCACTTAAAACGGGATGGGTGAAGCAAAGCATGAAGAAACAAAGAGCGATTGTCAGGATTGGATACTTTGCTGCCTTGAATAAATCACTCTAATATGGGCGACTTTTAAAAACTTGGGTTGAAACCAACCAAATGGGAAATATTTTTATATAGTTTTTTAATACAAATGTTTAATTACATCTCAAGTGTGGTTAGCAAGCGATTTGTTTCTTCAAATGAACTGTAGAGAATCTGCAATCAATTTAGCTATTTAGCACAGTCCCTTGATGCAAAATGACTCTCCAGGCACAGTGTTGCATGTCTCTTGTCCCCAGCAAACCACCCATCCCTAGTCTTCCACCACATGCCTCTGGACACTAATGAAACGCTGACTGCTGGGCTGAATATAGACTCTGTACCCTGACAGTTAAATGATGAATGAATAAAACAAGATCGATCTATGCATACATAGTACAACTGACGGCAACATGAGAAAACCAGAAAAAAGTGAGACCAAATCAGTTAGCACAGTAATTCCCTGGGTTCCCACTTCAGTGTGATAGATCACCTTCATGATGGACACCACAGGCAACATTGGTTGAAGAAAAGCAACGTTAAATCAACTTGTTTATTGGGACTAAAACTTGGCGCTAAAACTGGAGTGTCAAATTAATCAATGTTCACCTGGTGTTGTTTCCTGTGGTAAATTTAGAGAACATGGTTCCTGTCAATATGTTCCAGGTGGCTTCACCAAAATACATCTAATTTAAACAAGTAACAGTTTCTGAGGATGCATGCAATCACACACAAACAAACAGACACACAAATACACCCCTATCTTGTTTTTGCCGCAAAAGAACGACAAAGATTTAATTGAATCTGACAAATAAATTGCCATCAAAACCAACCAAAGAAGGCTTAGAGATCCATCAATGACAACTAATAAACCGATAAACTGAACTGGTTGAAAGGGCGCTGACAGAAGAGTCATTTAGGCCATCTGAGGGTATTTGGAGTCTGTCAACACCCCAAAAATCCAATTTACTCTCTGTATATCCTACGGCAATATCATCACCCTGAAAAAGATGTCAGACATTACAAGTGCTCTGGACAGTAGGTACTAGTATCCACCATGGACTGTTGCTGAAAATAGGCCTTAGCAAAACAAGGCATTAGTAAGAACTAAACCAAGAGTTCAATTCAGGAAGTCAAATCCCCTGATGCTTCAACAATTGTTTATAGTTAATAATTAAATAATTATTGTTTGGTAAACATTAGATGGTAAACATTACTAAAGAGATAAGCCTGTAGGATCTGACAGACCTGTGCACCATATTTGCTTACTGCCTCTTAGATTTGCTTATGACAGTGTTTGCTTTTAGACCAACAGGAGCCTCTTTGTCTCCGGCCTTAGAACTAACTCATATACTTCCACATTTTTATGCAGAAGCACACACCTATTCCTCCTCAATAACTGCAGCCTCCAAAGCCATTTTTCTGGGCCAAACTAGCTGTCAAAATGCCACAGAGACCATTTGGAGCATAGCGCCTTACTAATCCTAAACATTCAACAGCCCGTTATCAATCTTAATAGCATAATCTGTCCATTCTCATGCAGCTGTTGCAGTTACTGAAAAATCTATAATAAATCTATAGGTGCCTGTTGTCAAGGCCTCCGGTTGCGTAGCACACCAGAGCATTAGCAGAGCCGGGAGCGTAGGCTGACTTCAATAAGCCCATACTTAGAACATTCTCCCAATTTTTTATATAAACAAACAGACAGAAATATAACCTTCTAACTTGACATGCACAGTAGGATACACACAGCCCAGTATAAGGGTAGAGAGTCAGATGCAAAGAGGCCAAAGTTTGGTTATCTTCAAATAAAATAAAAGGTACATTTATTTGTATATCCCTTTTTACAAGACATGTTACAGAGGGCTTCACATACGCCCACAGAACTGTCCCTCAGCCAACCAAATTTACATTTAGTCATTTAGCAGACGCTCTTTGGTTGACATGGTGTTCTTGTTCTTCTGGGGCTACACTACAGTAGGCACTGATGAAAGAAAGGTAAACCATGTTCCACTAGAATCCTGCATGTCTCCTTGGTTTAAATGACCGGTGACAACCTGTGACTCATCCTCTATTCCTCCTCTCTCAACTTGCGGTGAATCACCTACATTCTTGAACCTGGCAGCTCACCTATATACATTATATGGAAATGGCATATGTACGAAAGCTTACTGATCTCCAAGGAAGCAGTGTGGCTCATTATTTAGATTCAAAATGTCTGGAGGACCACTGGTGGAACAAGGTAATCTATCAAGAGAATCTGAGGGACATCTGGGTAAATACCAGTCAAGGAATATTGTGATTTATTTTCTTGCTCAGGAAGATCCATATCTAAGATGAGGTCAGACACATAACAGCTAAATATGCGTTTTCACTTCCCATTATTATTATTATTTAATTTTCACACAATCATTGGTGTAACTTGCCAGAAAATGTGATGAATGATCATTCCAATACAGTTTATACTATCTTAACTATTAATGAGGTAAAAACAAGAAAGTTTTGGGTCAGCGAGATGGTAGTCTGTTGTCGCACACAGGAAAAAATACTTCCCTTCAAGTGGCAAAAATGTGTGTGTGTGTGTGTGTGGGGTCTGAGCGTGGCCGTGTGTGGACTGGCGCTCCAGTGGTATGGAACACGGCTCCTGAGCCTGAGCAGTCTGCAGTGTCCTGTCCGACTCCCCCCCAAGGAGAGGGGGGGAGGAGGAGGGGGGAGGGGGGCGTCAAACTGGCTGATGTGTGTGGAAGCAGGTTGGGGGGCCAGGCTAAACTTATCCCTAGCTGTGGCTGGCATTGTCCTTTTGTACATGTTTGCTGTCGTTTTAAACGGCAAATACAAAAGTTATTCCGTTTAAACCCAGGACGGTTAAGACAGGGACATATCCTATTGGATTTCTTCAACCCTGGATTTGTTCAGACCTCTAAAAGGACAGAAAACTTAACTGGGACCGAAATCCCATAGTTCCCATACCACTGTCAACGGACAAGTGGCGGACATTTTGTTGAGTTTACCAATTACACTAGGAACAATACTCTGCACCACTGCATTCAGAGCGATTCTGATGTCTGTCTGAATCAGTCAAGCTCTGAGGAATCACTTAGGCATAACTCTATCTACCAGATAGTGCTCTGCAGCCAAATACCTTAAAACAGTTAAACAGTCCTTCTGATTGATCACTGAAAAACAACCATTTCATTTCAACATCTAAGTGTGAGATTTTCCCACCTACCATCACAGTATCGAGTGTGTGTCTGTCAATAATACACTGCCAGAACTGCGTGCCTGAGGGGGCGAATCCCCGAGACTGGAGTATCAGTCTTGCTGATAAACGGGTTCGCTGCCAGGATCTGTGGAAAGACTGTCTCAGGAGAGACAGAATCCCACAGAGAACAACTGAAGCAGGAGTTGACCTGTCATCTGTCACGACTGCGGAACACTCCGACAGGCACTTGCACTGCGAAGTTCCAGTGCAGAGGTGGAGGGTACCACCTTCTCTCTCCTGGTCAGTGATGGAAAGAGGAATGAGACAGACAGCTGGTTACATTACAGGGCATCCCATGACTGTCAATGCAAATGATTCGATATAGCAAAGCTTGAAGCCTCTAACTCGTGTGAGATGTAAAAGATTGACATGTAATTGCTTATGATCTACGATGGAGATCAGAATACTTTGCTGAGCCATCGTCTCATAAAAGGAGACTAAAAGCAAGTCGAAGGTGTGTCATGTTTCACAGACTACAGATAAAAACACAGCTTACACACAATATGATTTGGGTGCATCAATGGATGTTTATCTTACACTGATTGTGGCAGTAATTTCTCACTTTTCTATTTCCTCTCTCACTTTTTACTGCAGGGGGTTTCTGCGTGTTTGAATGCGGATTCATGTGGGAAATAAATTTCAATCTCAAGCGACACGATTCTCATTCAATTTCCAATCAAGAGCATATGCGAAAGAGTGAAAAGCTAATTGCAAGTCTTTTGCTGCAAATATCCACGATTGAGGTTTCTGATTACTTTCTTTGCTCCAAAAATGTATCTTCATTCTAATAAATATATAAATCCATCAGGGAAAAACAATTTAACCAACAGTGATCGACTACAAACAGACATGGAATACCATCTATTCATTTCAGTATGAGACAACAAACTGCAGGTTTTTAGTTTTAGAGGAATGTTTTAACTCATCGATGCTCTGGTCCACATATCGTGAGAGCCTACCTCAGCCTCTGGCAGCTTTTAGACCGCCCACTCCCGTGAAAGCATCATTTAAACCCTTAAAACATGCAGAGTCCTATTTTAGCTTTTAGACCTGACACTTTGTCTCAACACAGCATCATAAGGGGTTTGGAATGCATTCCGGGCCCTCTTGATGCTTTCTTGTGAACCAAACACACCGTTTAACTGGGATGTGATAATGGCTAGGAGTACCATCTGGACACCTCCTCTGAGGTAGAGTTTGTGTGTTAGCATGCAGTTTAGCATACGTAGCTTAGCATACGCATCTTAGCATACGCATCTTAGCATACGCATCTTAGCATACGCAGCTTAGCATACGCATCTTAGCATACGCATCTTAGCATACGCATCTTAGCATACGCACACCTCATTATTGGGGCCACATTGTGTACTTCCTTGGCTTAATGTTTCTTGGATTTTGTGTTATCCATTTAAAATATATTTTCAACAAACTACCTTGAAAACATCCAAACAGTGAAATGGATGAAAACAGTTTCAGATAGTTATAGTTACTTCATTTTCTAGGTACAGTGTTTAAGCATGTTATTCACAAAATAAATCCTGTGGCTGTGAAATGCAACACCTTTAATTTGATTTATGGCACATATTCTGCCAAAACAAGACATTTAACGGACATGATCCTTGAAACAGATTTCTTTTTTTTTTCTTTTTTTCTCTGGACTCACAACATGACAATTTGTCTTTGATGCCAAGTTATACATAAATACATCAGCATTGAGACCAGATTATTTATGCAAAGCAGGGCTGGTATGAGTAATCACAAGAGGATATACAATAAGCTCATCTTTCAATAATTCACTGAAAGTGCTGTTCCTAAACCAGGAATCTCAGATTGCTAATCCATCTGTTATGCTACCAACAGAATGACATAGGGGTAAGTATCTTATATATTCATATGACATAATATCTACATTTATCTGTCTTTTACTCCATCAGAATGTTCCCTAACCCCCACCTTTGAACAGTTTAGAGTGTATATTGCTGGTATATTTCAACTAAAAAACACTATCTGTGTAAACATTTTCATCAATCTTTTCACTCTCTCTTTTCACTCAGTGATAATAATACCAACCAGCTACAGTTTTGATGGAAGTCTGTTCTGTTGTCTTCTGTCCTGAAGGGACCATAAAATAACTCAAAGGCAAAATACTGCTACCAAAACTGTGATCACTACAGGACCTCAGATGCCTGCAGCCGTTGTCTATGATTGTTTTATGAAAGATTACACAGTTTTTCTTTTGTGAAACAGTTCTCTGTTTTTCAATGTTGAGAGCTGTAAATACTCAAGGTGACAACGTTTAAAATCACTTCAGCCTAGACGTATTTTTGAAGCTGTGTCGATTCGTTACTTGTCTATCTTTGAGAGGCCAATACAACAACTTGCATCACGTTTACATACTTCTTTTGCCACAAAGCTACTTAAAGTTAGCCTACCTTAACCTACTTTAAGGGTTAATGGACTGTGTCAAGTGTTGAACAAAACATTTACCTTTACCTTTATGCTGATCACTAAAGTAACTGAAGTAAGTAGGGCAGAATATTGTGACCACCTCTCCAAACTTGGCCGATGGCCAACAGGCGATCGAGTCCCACATCCCTTGACAACCTGCAAAGACAAAAGACCAATACAGACATCAATAAAGGGAAGTTCAAATAGTAAAATATTTGAACATGACTGTTTTGCTTGCTGCCATAAGAGGTATAACAAGTTGTTGTTATTTTTGTTCAACTCATTGGAAATACCAAGATTCACAGGTTTACACTTAACATCAAGATCAACATCCTGTTTTACAAATTATCATCAATCAGCCAGAGCATATTCATGTCATGACCAGCACACACAGACATCTTCTACCGATATCATTTAACACCAGCTCCAACAAGTACTGAAGTACTGCCTGTTTAGATGTCTATTTGGAGGTATAAACATTTCTTCCAGATGCAATCATGGGTGAGTTTCCTAGGTATGGAGTATGTGTCAATAAATGTTAAGTTGAATGATCCTTTTAAGTAGAGCACCTTACCTCTTTCAGAAACACATTACCTGTAAAATAATATCTGTCCCACTTATGCTTCTGACACAAAGTCATAAGTCTGAATGTTATTAAGTCAGAATGTTATTAAGCTATGAAGGTGTACAGCATAGTATATTAACACACCTAAACCAACGCTATAAATCTGCTTCCTAATACCAGAGTGCATGTTTCTGTTTGTCAGGAATACAGCTTTTGGCCAACTAGGTCGTATCAATTAAAATGCTAATGTCAATGGTGCCAAAGGGAGAATGTTAAACAGTTTACTTGAGACAAGTTTATTTAAGGTATTTCAAGATGGAAATGTTGACTAAATGACTTGGCCTGCTTTAACATTTTCAACAAATAAATAAACAAGCAAAACAAGTAACAGTAAACATGTAGAAAAACTCCTCAAATTTTAAATAAGTAAGTCTCCTGATCTCCTGAACTTGGGAGGTCACTGAAAACTTGTCAACATTAATTCAGAGCTAAGAATCCTCTTCATAGCTGAGATAGCCCAGTCTACCATACATTATGATTAACGCCGATATATGCAAGTCTGACATATGGAAATGTGGTCTTGGAGCAGTAAAGAATGGAATAGACCTCAGCAACCATCCCCAAAACCCCCCACTCCCCCTACAAATGATTTACTCAACATCAAACCAATATCTTGCAAGACTTCGCTGTTATCTTTCCTCACACATTAAAACGCACAGCCTGTGAAATAATTTTTCCACTTCAAGACATAATAGGCTACATTGAAAGTGCGACATTTGCATTACATTTAGTCATTTAGCAGACATTAAAAAGGATGCCACCACTGTAAGCAAAATGCTATAAACAACACAGAAAGTTGTTATTTTCAACAACAAATTATTTACTAAAACAAAGACTAAAATGCTCCTGTGGATTTCAGGTTTTTCTAGAGGACCATAGAAACCTGTACTGTGTCAATAGCCACACAATCCTTATCTCCTTAATCACCGTTATTTAGATAAATCTGCAACTTTATCTACTTCCTCGACAGGAAAATTGGTAGACTGGAAAGGTCATATATCTTGTAATTGGATTTACATAGTCATGGAGCCATGTAATAGAGTATGTTTTTCACAAAGCTCAAAGATTTCTGTGGATGTCAGCTGCACATCAGATGAAATCTTCCTAATGTTTATGACTTCAGAGAACTGACCATATACCGTGGGAAGCTGTTAGCATTGTACACGTCTGACGTTCTATGTCATTTAGAATGCTAATGTTTCTTTCAGAGCATGACACACACGACTACAAAAGGTCTCAAACTAAATACATGTTTACAAAGGGATGTACAGCAGGAGCCAAATGAATCACTTTTATTGTATGGATGTTTTATACAGCGTACGTATTTTCTGCACTTTTTGTAATCTTTAACTTTCTAGATTTTTTTAATGAGAGAGTTTTTGTTGATATACATGACAACAAATACGTTCCCTGGGAAAATCACTGGCGCGTTATAGATAGCATTGGGTTGCATGAAAGGGACAACATAAGGAATTGAAATGGATGGCCCTCACTACAAACGTGCGAGTAAACTGTTCACTGAGAGTTTTATAATTGGTGTAAGTTTCGCTCTGACAGTCCTAACAGACTTGAAAGAACCAGCCTACCTTTTCTTCCATTGGTTCAGTGTGACAGGACGGTCGAACAAGGACAACCCATTTCACACTTCACTGAATTGAAACAGAAAAGCTCATGTATGATCACAGACCAAACGTGCCACAGAGGAAAAATATAAATAAGAAGAGATTTCTAAAATACGTTAACTCCCAGAACAATCGCTTCCGAGCGATGAGACTAATATGCTCAACAGGGGCTTGTTTGTTTACATTCAGAACTGGGCTTGAAAGCACCAGAATAAAACAACTGAGGTGTCCATGTTCAATAACAGTGACGCGGAACAGGGATGCAATTTCAGATGGGTGCGTTTGGGTCATAACACTGTTGGGGTCTTCATACAGCATCATCTTGGTTTTCACACCTATTTTTCTGTAAATTGCCTTCTATGAATAAATACCATGAGAGAGGAAAGCAATGCATTGTGGGTGGAAGAACTGACCTGCCGTGACATTCCCTGCGGTTCTGTTCTCGCAGTGCTCTTTCTCCTGCTCAATCTCATTCACCACGTCACACATCTGCATGGAGGACACCTGCGGGACACACAGAACACAAGTTTGCTCATTTTGCAAAAAAACAAACACTGAACCAGACTGCCTGTGATGCAGTGCTCTCGTCAAGGTCTCCTGTGAGCTCATGTCAATCAGGCAGATCGGCAGTGTAGGGAAACGTAGCGGTTCCTATCAACTATTTTTCGTATTTTTCACCCGTGTCATATTTCATCCTTACAAAACCAAAGTGTGTAGAAATGCATTCATTGTTATTTATGATGTAGGGTTTGTGTCAACGCAAAATCTGAAAGTCTGTCAACGTCTTCTCCCTTCAGGGTGAACATAAGAGTTCTGCAGGCGAGTTGAGACTGAACAGACCCTTGCAGATTAGTGTCAACACACCATGCCTGACGCCAGAACTCCCCTGACCCCCGACCCCCCAGCACTGACCTGGAATCCTCCACCTTGCTAATGGATGATATCACATCGATAATAGTGGAAGTGAGGAGAGAGGTCCAGTGAGTAAGGGCACGACTGTTCATTTGTGTCAAAAGCCGCTGACAAACTCGAGCTGACACTGGCTGGCGTAGTGCCGTGGGTCACTGAAGATGTGTAAGACCGCGAAGCGGCTCGAGAAGGTCAGCGGAGAAGGGGTGGGTGGGTGGGCGGGAGATGGCACACGGAGGAGAGGGTAAACAAGAAAAGGAAAGTAAAAATGGGAAAATGATAGAGGGAAGGGAGAGAGAAAAAAAGAGAGAGGAAGGGAGAAAGAGAAAGCAAAGAAAACACAAAATAAGTAAGACGGGGGGGGGGTAGGGAGGTAGTCAGTCACCCTCCTCCTGCTCTGGACAAGGGAAGGAGTTCTAGGCAGACAGCTGCCACACAGACCTATCTGCTTATTCATGGCTTCCCAGACAGGATTACACAAGCAAGACAAGGCAGCTTCCCAGCACAGCCCACTGCGGTACCATGGACACAATATTAAACACAGGGGTCAGGATTAGTGGCTTTAACATCACAACAACAAAGAAAAAGCCCTGGTACCACAACACGTTTTTGAGGTGAACTTGTTTTCACATCCTCAAACCACATCTCATCACCCCTATCCCCACTGGCGGCAGCTTCACAAACACACGCATGCCGTGGAGAGTGACGCATTCACGGGCACGAACCGTAGTGATCCTCATGAATGCATGGATAATACGCTGAGTTAGGATGTGTGGTTCCCAGGGCTTTTGTACCCTGAGTGGTCCACACAGATGTTGGGCTTCTGCCAGGATCATCAGGGTCCCTCTACCCAGACATCTCCGGGCCATTAGCAGACCTCTCCCCGGGCATCCGCAGTCTTAATGCTTTCAACAACCCCATACCAACAGCAGCACACTCATAACTGCATACTGATGACTGTCATCACTTCAGAATCAAGCTGGGAAGGATAGAGTGTTCTGCTACAGTGTAGAATCCCTACTGGTCTGAAAGGAGGAGGGGTTCCGTGGGCATGTCTGTTTGTTGAATCTAACTACCGTTGATGAAGATACAGATTCAATTCATCAATAGATTTCGTACTGTAAGTGGTGTAAGATAACAACCCTGCAGATGCAGGGGGACACACAGTGTAAACACGGGATTTGACAGTGGTTTCTGAGCTTTTGTCATTCCATCATAGACGTGTCACACCGCAATTTTTCTCTTTCATATTTACAAAGTCCAGAAAAATGATAACTTTGTATAGCCTCTCCATACACAAGCTGTCAAACCATAAGGAGGGAAGGGAGAGGTAACGCTGACTGCTCTGAAAGCCACCAGGATACCCAGCATTAGATGCAATCAAGATCATCAGGACACACAATTATACTCCCCCTCCCCAACCTGTCCATCTCTCTCCATGTCTTCTTCTCTCTCTCTCTCGCTCGCTCTCTCTCTCTCGCCTGTCTCCAAAACATGACCATTGCTGTCATTATTCTTCCAGACAATGTTCAAACCAAGCACAATAGATTGTATTCAAAGAACTCTCACTACCGAACGTCGCACTCATATTTGATTCAACGCCACCACATCATCAAAAGTATGTCCATACATACAAAGTGGTGTAGTTCTATGTACAAAGCTCATGTTTAGAGGCAAAGAGAAAGTAACCAGCACAGCATACTAAGCCCCCTGTCGTCTATCAGGAAGCGAAAGTATGAGGTTCTCCTAGGACATAAGCTATCAGAAGACTTTGTCAAAAGGTTGTTCTAACAAAGAAGATCGACTGGGCTGTGTACCTAGTCCGTGGACAATCCCCCATCATCACTCAGCACAGCTGAGCAACAGACCACCAAGATGCCCCTACAGACCACCAGGATGCCCCTACAGACCACCAGGATGCCCCCTACAGACCACCAGGACGCCCCCTACAGACCACCAAGATGCCCCTACAGACCACCAGGATGCCCCTACAGACCACCAGGATGCCCCCTACAGACCACCAGGACGCCCCCTACAGACCACCAGGATGCCCCCTACAGACCACCAGGATGCCCCCTACAGACCACCAGGACGCCCCTACAGACCACCAGGATGCCCCTACAGAACACCCAGATACTTCCTCGTCTGTTTCCCATCTGTCGGGCCTTATCTGGGCCTGAATCATCATCATCATCATCCCCACATCATACTCACAGCTCTCGGTGAATGAGTGGCTATCGTACTCTCATCCACCCTGGAAAGTAGAAGCCTCTGCTATCTGAAATCTCAATCAACATAGAATTCCACACATTCTACAGCAATATCACATTGTGTCTTTACCCTGGAGGCCATTGACTCTTCATTTTTTTGTTTGTTGACAAAGTCAATATCAATGAGTTGTGTTCCACAGCACTTGTATAAATGTGAATATTGTCGAAAGACAATTCTTGAGTTCTTATTTAAGCTACGAGAAAAACACATGGTTAGCATCATGAAGTCAGAGTATATGCTACTCAAAGACACTGGAGAGGGTTTCTGCTATTACTGGAACTAAATCAAACATATTAGGATATTAATGTAATCCTCTTTTAAATGTGTTGCAGAGGAACATGCCTGAGCTCCTGCATAACAATCTCTTATCTCTCCTGAGAAGAATATACCGATGCTATATCTTCAGGACGGCACTAATGCTGGGTAAATACTGAAAGAATGTAGCCAGATTTCTTAATCAGGAGGAAAAACAGACAGGATAGCAGGCAACAAGCTGGGCCGTGGGATAGTGGCGTCCAAGTGTACTTGACTGGATGGGGATTAATAGTTCATTTATCATCCTATACAGATTTTAACCGGGCATATATGCAAAGCCAAGTCACAACAAAACTGAGTTTTTGGCTTGACACGCGGTTATGATGGAAGAGGTGGATGAGACAGAGTAGCGTTTCCTGCTGTCTGGCTATTTGTGTTGGAGTCTGAGAGAAGAGGATGATCTGGTTCGATCGCTTCCCGTCAGCACGGACAGTAAAGTAAAGCATCAAGTGTTGGAAAGCTGCAAACTCTGAGCTAATTGTCACGTTAAACTGCTGCAGACAAAACTCAGCCCTGACACATTGCGGTGACGTGACACACGTGCGCTGTGGTTTCTCAATGGCTTCCTCCAGGCTAACAGGACGAACACTTATCTGTCTGCCTCTGGAGAGCGGAGGAGTCATGGAGTCAACATTGCGGGGACGAATAATTTATTTTAATGATAATTTCGGACAGCGTGCGTGGTTGCCTGTCGTTGAATATTGGGGTCCCCCCCCCATATGTATTATGATTATGGCTTTGATGCACGCGTATGTGTACCAACTGCCAAGTTGACGGTTTGTTAGCACACATCTAATAACGTTGGTTGCCAGGTTGATGTTATTCCTAGACATGTGTTCTCTTGTCTATCGGTCGCGTGAAGATTACAATCTAGTAAAACAAACAACGTAGCCAACAGAGGATTATAAAATAAAACAACCGATGCAGTGGGAAAATAGAAGTGTAGTGACTAAAGTGTTACTATTTCAGTGTTCAGAGGACATCTTATCTTAAATATGCTCCCAGAGAAATTGCTTTGCACATGGATGTTTTGATTTGTAGGCAAACATATGAACGTGTCCAATTTGATTTCAGGCCGGACGTTTCACCAAGTGGCGAAGATAAATACAGGAAACATGTCCATCCCTATGTTCCAAAAACTGTTTACAAGGACAGAGGGTGACAGTTATATCTGCATTCAAAGTATGCTGAGCAATTTGTCAAAATGAAATGTTGTTTGGTTTGAAGCACAGTTCGGATATAGGAACGTGAGGAGGACCTAAGCACCGATATCGGCCACCCGAGACGAGACCCCCTCCCTTCTCCTCCAGTTTCCTCTGCACTGTGTCACACAAATAACTCTGACATGCAACCCACTCTCACACATTTCTGGCACTTCAGGGGTCTGGTCATCCTTCCTGACACCACCCCATCTCAGCCTGTACATCGTAGGACATGTCAGGGTGTTATTGTTAAGCTGCGTCTGAGGATTGTAGGAAAAGGGACAGATGTTTTAAGAGCAGGGCAGGCAGATGTTTAAAAAACATTCACACAAATGCTTGTGATAGCCTCTGAAAATATGTCAACAAAAGCTTTCCATGCGGCAGCCCTTCAGGCCACATGGTGGGTCAGACATGTCAGGGGGGGAGGGAATCCATTTTTCAGAGCACCTTGGAAATTCGCACTTTGAGTCCACACTTAGTCACCCTTGGCAGGACACATTCAAACGCAGCCAGATTGTCTGACTGTCTGAATTATGTGAGAAAAAAAAAATACAAATACAATTTATACCATAATCACACTTTATTCTTTCCCCACAAAGATTGTGGGAGGACACATTTTAAACCACAACAATTGATACCCATTCATTTGCTTTAGTTTACCAATGTATTTTCCTTTTAATGAGTTTCCCTTTCTCTGCCTTTTTAGATCTTCAAAACGTTTTCATTATTGAAAATTGTGAGGCTACAGGCTGTTGTCTCAGTCACGCCAAATCAACAGGCATCAGGTTTTTCATACAACCCCCAGTCATAAATCACAGCCTTATTTAACAGCAGAAATATGATTTCAAACATGTGCTGTTGAGATGAATGACTGATAGATACTGAAGTCAAGGGCTCAGTGAGAAGCCTCCTTGGCCAAGTCAATGGTGTCAAAAATATGAATGGTTTGGTGGGGACAGGAAGTGAAAGAGCAATCTTTGAAGTAAACACAGAAGTGTCTTGGGTTAATGGACAGGTATATCGTTTGCTATCGAAAATATTTTAATTAGACTCAATCTTTGCATAATGGATTTTCCAAATTAGTCTCAAGCCAATTGTGCTATTAGTACTGCAATAATTATTTTATAAATGATTACAATTTAAATCAGCATTTTCCGCAAGAATCCTTTAAATTGGCCCTCTTTCCAGAACCATTAATTACACTATAGTACTAATGTTCAACAAAGGTAATATCAAGCATGAGCATAGTTACCTGGGCCAGCTTTAAGTAAGAGTGAAAACACATTTAAATCACACATCATTAATCCCTGTTTTATTTACTCTGCAAGAAGATAAATGCTAGCAGTTGTTCGATGATGATTAGGTCATACTAACACCTGGTCAATGCCTGTCTTGCCTCCACTTGCACTCTGAATGCCTTCAACAGCATTAAACAGCAACAGTGTCTGTCTGTCGTTGTGAACAAAAACATCTTCAAACAGAACCACTTTCCTTGTGAAAAGGATGACATCTCCAGTAAGAGCTGCAAAAACGTCATATTATTGTTTTGTTTTTTTCATGCAAACCCACTTATCTAAAGCACAGTTGGGTGTAAAACTCCTCTGCTTATTTTATGATCGGCCTTCAGATATCAAACTGACAGCTCAGTGAGGTAACCACCCAGAGGCTACTGTACTTCAAACTCAAACTGCCACCCCTGCTCATAGTCCACGTTTGTAAAGCAAAAAGAGATTTCAAATCTCCCCCTGAATTATCCTGTACATCCTTTGTAATCATAGTGGACCGTTTCACATAGGTGACATAAGTGTCACTACAGATTAGTTATCATAATCAGTGTGCTTTTGATGTGGCATCCTATTGGACTAATAAGGCTATTCTGCTTAAGAGACAACATACACCTTAATTAAACCCCTACCCTGACATTAATTTAACCGTGAAGTCAAAATTGGGTAGAATTAAGTGAGAAAGATTGTGTATTGGAGATGCCACTGAAGTATGATGATATTTATATTAGTGATTACAATTGTGTGTTTTAAAAATGTAAGGATGTGTGTACCCTGGAGTGACTAATTCCTCTCGTGGGTGCCCTAAGCGGAGGCTCTAACGAAGGCGTTAATCACAATAAAAGGTCATCTTGGTTTGACGTGGATATACGAGCCTACAAAATCTACAAGCGGAAGCTAGCCAATTAGTTTATATCATTAAGTTTGAGATACAACCACTTCAAGGTTGGACAACGTTGCGTATTTACGCAAAACATGTTCAAATGTAAGAATGTATAGATTCGCGACTCTGGTATCGATGCAATTTCGTAACTTTAAATTGATTTGATCCGAGTGACGTCTTTGTATATTAATGAAGCAGGCTACAATACGTATGATACAGTTCGCAGGATGACAAACAGCAGGCACCGCACCTTCCGACTATTGTTCGACACCGCCGAGGAGGCAAGTCGTATCAATTTGTTGAAACAATGACTTCTTATTCCTTAGTGTTGGTGAAACATTTTGAGAAGAGATGGTAAACGACTTACCACAGACAGCACGAGGTGTGTTGAAAGTAGAAGAATAGCGCATTTAGAGGCATCCATCATTTGAGTTCTGACAAAGACTAAACTGTTAAAGTCCCTTGAATTTTTCCGGAGTTTGTAATTCAATAAATATAAAAATTAGTCTCCAAACCTAGATTTAGCTACTTTAAGATTACTCCAAAGACTTTTCATCAGCACAGTAGTCAGTGTATAGCGTGAAGCCGTCAACACTAGCAGGTCTAACTTCGCCAGTGGCTGCAGTGCGCGTTCACCTTAACTTGCGCACGCCCTTTGGTCGTTGGATCCTCTTTAATTGTAGCGGTCGATTCTCCATTCAGAATTCAGCTAGTAAACTGGTCCCGACACAGCAGCCAATGATCACTGCTAGTGACTCATCGTGACAGATACATGTTAATGAGGTGTCAGAGAACGGTCAGGAACTCAGTCTAATGAATTTGTCCTAATGGCATAATGCTCTTAGCATTTTTATTGCTGCCTCGCGTTCAACAAACTGTCATCTGCTATATCTTGTATTACATTCGTCTGTAAACAGTGTACAATTAACATTGGGGATTGTGGTGTTATACCGAAAATATTGTGAATGGCTAATAGATTTAGTGTGCTTTATCAGGCAATAAGAGAATACAGCCTCAACTTTTCCCCATAGCCAGGATAAGGGACCAACTGAATAGCCAAGTAATGGTGTGTATTTGAAGCTTACACTCTTAAGTAAATCTCATAGTGACAAAACAAGGTTTACCTTGGACTCTGAACGTTTTAGGTGTGGTTACAGCGTCACTCCAAAGTTTCCATCCAGCTCTCAATTAGGAACTTTGAAGTCATAATCATCCAAGTAGGCAACTAATTCGTTTCTCACAGTTCACTCACTGACGTTAAGCTTGAAATTCGTAAATAAAATCGCAACTCAAAGACCGCCTAAGGACTGCTGCTTATAAGAAATGTCCTGTTGATTATTCATGCATAGACAGCTCACAATAAAATGATTTGGAGCTCCCGTCAAAGCCTATCAGAATATCGTCAAAGCATTGTAGAAAAAGATTACATTGAAGGAGAAGTGCGCTTAGCAGCACAGTAGCTTAGCATTGTAAACAAGCAAGACCTTCTGTATCAACGGAGAGAAGGTGCACAATTCTAAACCATTGAGTGTGGAGTTTAGATGACTGTACTTCGTAAGTGCCGAAGCCCTCTCGGACAACTTGATATTGAATTAAGGTGTTTCTCCCTTAGATTAATCTCTAACCACCATGATGCAAAGCAAATCCCTGTTGCAATCACATTAAATATATTATGACTAATGGGTTTTATGGGTGTTTGATTCTGACTGTTCCAAGTTAAGATACAGTAGATCAAAGACAGAGCAAGAGAAGGTGTGAGAAAGGGGTTTGCAAGACTGTTTTCTATATTTGTGTAGCAATGCTTAAACAATTTATTGTACTGTGTTTTTGGCCCAAATCAACAGGCGTAACTTGACTAATTTATACCACAGTATTGCAAAGCAGCTGTGAAGTTAGCCAGTAAGACTATACTCATAACAAAAGTGTTTACAGATACATGTGAACACTGTGGCTTTTAACGTGATTAAAAGTCTGAAAAATAAGTAATTCTATTTCAGATTTGAAAATCTATTAAAGATGTAAAGTCACCAAAATGACAATCTTACTCTTAAGAGTTAGAGATAGGGTGACATAAAGCAGGCGTTCTTCTGTCAGTCACACATCCGCACGTCATTCATTCATACACCCCTCCTGAATCTATAAACTCATACCACCCTTACTGAAACTAAACTGTAGGGGGGTAAATATTGTCCAAACAACCAAAACTAATTCCCCTATGGTTTAAAGGAAGATGGGAAACTGAACAGTGTATTAGCATGAACCAAATCATGCCAATACCAATAGAATTCCAGGTATTTGACTCTATGGGTTAAATCAGAGCAAGAATGGTCAAAGTACGGTTAAATGAAATACGCATTTAATTCAACTTTGCAAATGAATGAAATCAATTACAAGGCAAACATGTTACAATATGAAAGCTTTCAATCTTACCTACTCTACCATGATCATTGTAAATCAGAGAGAAAGCAAGAGGTGAGCAAGGAGTAGGACAAGGGAGAACTGAGGAGAAGGTCTCAGGAGACAAAGAATCCACAGAACAATGCATTACAATTCCCTTTATACACAAGAACAACCAATCAGACCACATCTTGGATCCTTTATAACTTTGGCACTTGGCTAACGGAGGACTTTTCTGTTTCAATATTCTCTCTGCTGCATTCAACTTACATACATTTACACTTAGTCATTTAGCAGACACTCTTATCCAGAGCGACTTACAGTTAGTAGAGGGACATTCCCCCCTGAGGCAAGTAGGGTGAAGTGCCCTGCCCAAGGACCTAACGTAATTTGGCACAGCCAGGAATCGAACCAGCGACCTTCTGATTACTAGCCCAATTCCCTAACCGCTCAGCCATCTGACTCCCTACTTACAGGCTTGCCTCGGTATCTGTGCCAGGGAAGGATTTGAATGTTTCCCTCTCTTCCACCTTGGGCTTCAACCACGAGTTGGAAGTTAACCAGCCATACCTCTGCTGGAACCAGTGAATGGCCGAACCATGTAGCGGATATAAAGAGGAAATTGACAATGTTTTGGGCTACCTGGGCTTTAGTCCCAGCACGGTCAATTTGCAGGATTCTCATTGTGTTGAAGACATTATGGTACACTGCTCCAGTGGGAGAGCCTAAAACAAATACAAGCAAAGTAGATGATAACTTGAACGCTTTGTGTCTTTATTTGGTGGAATCACACCACACACACCACTAGGGGCAGTGCCTCATTGAACTGGTTTTCCAATTAGAAAATATGGAAGTGGAAACAAGCAGAGACCAATACATGATATCAAACTTACAATGATAAATGTTTGTGCAGATGACAATTTTTTATCAGCAAGTTTGTCTCATTAGCTCTTGATTCTTTCAATTGAAACCTAGGTCCAATATAAGACATTGTATACATGTAATGTCATCAATAAGGTCCGCGTTTTGTCAAAAGTTTAAATTTTGTTTTTGTTGTCACTGTTGTGAATTAATGCTGCAGTGCTGTACATATCATATTTGTTTATTTTTTTGCATAAAAAAGTGTTTAGTGTTTCTTAAATGTTTACTTTCTGTTTTTGTTCTGTTTTGGGTTAACGTAACTATGTGATCAGCTTTTGTTTACTTTGCTAATGTTGTGTTATGCATGCTAGGGCAATTACTATGGGGGGGGGGGGGTTGTTACTTTTAGAAATCAGACCAACTTCACCCTTTGATGTCCTGAAATCCTCTCAGTCATATACCATTCAGTTTCCAGCCACAATTGCTGCACTCACTGGCGTCTCAATTTCTTATCAGTCCTAAATTCAAATATACAGACACCACAGTAAGTGGGGGACATCACAGGACTGAAAACAGGAAGAAGGAAGATAGAGTGAGATTTACAGAATCCTACAGAGGCCCAAGGCTAAGATGAATCAATATGATTTCTTCATCCCCATTATCATCAATTCTGCCATGAAGGAACAACATTTCTACCACATGGCTCTTGCACACCGGAGCCACTGGTATCACAGTATCAGTCTCATTACCCACAATCAGAGGTCGACGCTCAACCAGGAAATCAACCAAAGTGGCTATTATGGTCTCCTTAAAAGGTTAATGGTTAGAATTTGATGTCACTGTTCCAGAATGCCCTATATGTCTCTTTGGTACCGTAAATGTGCACCATTAAGACGTGTTGCCCTGAGATTAGCTGGGATGGTGGCCTCAGATTAGCTGGTGTAACTGTGTTATAGGTGCCTCACTGTGGAATCACCAGCTCTCAAAATATGTGCTCTATCTTTCCCTCTGCTAACATAAACTGAGACATTTACTTCTTCTCTGTGACTTATTTTCTAAAGAATATTACCTTACAAGGACAGCTGAGTCACAGTAAAAAAAAAAATGAATAGAAAAGCTGAAAGGAGTCTGCATCTGAAATCTCTCTTCCAACCCATCATTGTATTTTTTGTTCAAGAAATACAGTAGGCAATACTGTCGAGTCTGTTTATAATCAAAGTTACAATGAATGAGCCCTTTTTTTTAACCATGTATAGTATTTGTGTGTTAGTAACTGGAACCAAATAATTTGCTGCAGGAGGTTGACAGATCATAAATAACCAAAATCCATCTGCCAAACTACTGTATATTTTTTGGTGTTAATTAAATTGCCTGGCAGTCAACTCTTTTGCGTATAATAGTCTCTCTTGTGTGGTTGCGAGTTTGAATTGGTTGAAGTATAGCCACTGCAGGCAGGTTGTTTTCAAACGCAAGTTTTTCTATTTAGTAAATGATGAGAACCTGTGAAAATCACCCCCTTATAAATAAACCGAAGCCCTGATGGATCTAGCCATAACACATTTAGCCACACCCATAACACACTTAGCCACACCCATAACACATAGAGCTACAGTGTTCACAAAGGCAGCCAAATTGTCTCTTCACTCTTCGGTGAGTCAAAAGAACCCTCAACGGGTGCCCAGTACACCAACACCACATGCCAGATCTGTCAGCTTCGCCGCGCTCCGTGTCTGTGTCTCTCCTGCCAGTACTACCCCTCAATCGCCATAGTGACATACACACACACTCCCCAAGTGCAGAGGATCAGACGTGATTTTCAACGTGACCGACCAACACAAACACAATCAACAAGGCCCTGGTGAGATATCGCGAGGAACAACTGGTGCATTCCTCCACTGCCCTCCAAGACCATACACTGTGCCTATTTAAGGCCACTGTTTCATTTGCACATATTTTCGAGCTTAGCAGGCAATCAGGTAACCATAATAAGGTGAGTTTATTTACACACGATGAACCATACAGGGCTTCGTGAGTCATAGGTAGTCAAACAGGGGGCCGAGAGATGGAAAAAATGTATTTCTCCCATGGCTATCCAGCTAATGGTGTAGTAGGTTGAGAACGCACAACAAGCTGCTGCGAGCTATGAAGGAAAACTGATTTCTTGACGGTGAGCTGTTTTTTTTCTTTTTTTTTCGCCCTGCTTTTACACTCACACACACAAAGCTGCTTTATTATACTTGTACTGTCGTGCTGTCGTATGAGCGTATGGTCTTGGAGCGGGCGTCTCAAGGAGAGCCTGAGGGTCAGGGCATTGGCAGGGGATGGAGGTGCTGGAAGCAGGAAGCAGGAACCCAGAGCCGAAGGAACAGGTTAGGCACAGTGTGACAGAGTCGTTTTGGCCACCGTTCCGTCTCAGGGACTAAGGAGCACCTGACACATTGGCTCACTCCTCCATGCAGAGATTACCCAGGCGGCTCGTGATGTCGTGCCGAGATCTCACTCTGAAAGTCTGGAGATGTGATTTAAACCTGGACGAGGGACCTCTGGTGACCGTGATGATGTGCCCTCTTGACAAACTGAAGGGTTAAATGTCTCCTCCGCTTTGATTTAAAGATAATGGGATTTCCAGTTTGAACTTCAATTTTCTACTTTGTGACACTTTGACACTATTTCCTTAAAAAGGAACTCTAGATACCTTCTGTAAAAGCTGTAAGCGTTTGTTATTTCTGATTTGCTTTTATTAAGAGCAACAGTGTAGTGTTTGTGGGGAAACTGAGGAGAGGATTCTGGTCAAGCTCCGACAGCACAACTACATCTGACCACATACTCACCACCTGAATCAACAATGTCATTTAATTTAGGGTTGGCATATTCTTGCGACCTACATCCAACTCCACAGAGTAAATGAACCCTGTGGCTTTATTAAAATATCAACGTCCTCTTTATTTTACCCTTTTGCTCTACGGCGTGTGTGTGCTGTCGTTAAACAGCTTTGGGTAAAACGTCTCAGGTAACTGTACAAGGACAGACAGTTGTCATGGGGATCTGGCTGAAAGTGTCTGTACACGTGCTTCTGATAAACCCAACAGGAGGAGTTCCAGTGCTCTGTTCTCCAGGCTGTGCTTAAAGTCCATAAGATAGTCACACCGCAGCTGCTATGTGAACAGTTATAGCCCACCAGCTGCATCTGATTTCCCAAAAGCATCCACCACTACCAGGTATATACTGTACCAATTTAGCTAATGTTACGACCACATGTTCCAAGACCTTAATATCAATTTTTACTTAATGGCCTTTTACTATATTTAGGTATTCTGCACAGGGGCTGGAGAGAAATTAAGAACAGAAAGAAGACAGAAATAGAGAATGTGAGGGCAAAAAGTAAAATGGAGAAAAAAGAAATTGAGTTGGGGTGTGGAATGGGCTCCAAACATGTTTAGATGGACAACTAATAGTCCACTGTTTCAAAAACACAAGTAGTTTTGGCTTTCTTTAAACGAATCCCCCGCAACAAGGTCTACTCAACACAGAAGTGATGCCTAAAACATAACACGGAGCTAGATAAATAACAGATTTCACAGGAGGATAGCCTCTGAGTATTGTAAAACATATCGAGTTTAAGTATTTGAACCTTCCAACAAATCATAGATTTATCCTTGACAGGCACAACATCTAGGGAGTCATCGTATCGTTGGATCGTCCTCATCCTTCATGTTGTTCTGTTTTTAGCTTGGTGGAACTGTTGCACACCTTTGTTTAAGGAGGAGGAGGAATGACCTCCTGTCAGTGAGTGGTGAGTGGGTGATGGTATTGCAAACTGAATGTAATATAGATTGACTGCGGGTCACAAATGAATGTTGGGGTCAAGAGCCCATGGTGTCACTGATAATCCATTTCCACACAATTGAATTCAATGGCACATACAGATTTATCCACAAACCTGAGGATCAATTTGACATCCATAAACAGTCTGCTAAGGGGTCAACGCAGACTACATGTCTCTCGTCCCAATGAAAATGTAAATGTCCCTTGTTTCATGATCATCACGGACAAAAACGAACCTTTTCAGAGAAGGACCGACATGCAGATACTCTGTACATGGAAAATAATTGTCTGTGACAGTACCGTTTACTGTTGTGTGAGTTTGTGATTTGAAAATAAGAAAAAAAAATCAGGAATCATTGTTGGCAGAAGAAATTAAAGCTATTCATAAAATGTATTAACTTTTCAGAACATGGACAAAAAATCAACATCTGACTCATTTTTAGTTTTTTTTTAGCTAATTACTCATCATGATTCAGGCTATGTCTGCATTAAAACCCTCCAGATATCATGACAAATAGAGACCCAATGTGATCTGGATCACTAAAAATTACCATCTCCCTTTGGAGGTGAACACAAAGTCACATGCAAAAAAACAAACCGAGATTACAGTAAGAGTGGCCTTTGCACAATAGTTGTGACACAACCGATTATGATCAATGGTTGTCCATCTCAAATTAGCCTGCAAACATCTCACAAATTCTGAAATGTATATTTTTATACTGAGATTCTACACGTACTGCAATCATTGCTGAGTGGGTTTACATTTACTTGCATGCACATTTAAAACAATGCAAGCTATAGGCAAACTGATGTACCCTGAAGTTGGTGTACTTATCTGTGACCACAACAGGCAAACAATGGATGCTATATAATTTCTTGCTTAGGTTGTCTAACATAATTACATTACTGCTCGGAGTAGTAGTATGACCAGCACATTCTCAGCATTGGCAACATTTATAATTCAGACTGCAGGCATTGTGTATCATACCCAGAGCAGAACCAGCAGTTAAGAACTACAAGTCGGAAAAGCCGTGGGCTTAGGGGGTGATGTGTTGCATTTAAACTAAGACATTTTGATTCTCTGAACTGGGCCTATGGTCTGCAGGACTGGGCTACTGGGTGTGCAGATATCGGTTGCCCACTGGGAACAGACACCAAAGCTAGAGTCCCCAAGACTCACACAAAATGTCTTGTTTCCCTTCTGCTACCTATGACTTGAAACTAGCATCAAGTGATCACATCCAGAAGGTGTGAGTGTTTAAGGGGAAACAGTTTGAGTTGTGGCAAGTTCACTCTATTCCTTTCTAAAAGAGATGCAACCTAATTCATCATCACAGCTAAGTAATAACATTTCAAGACGCCCTGCCCAGACAAGTATATTGAATCGGTCTCCACTGTGCCTGGTGACAATCTATTGAGGTAAATAATCAGAGTGACAAAGGCTTGGATGAGCTGGTCTGGACAACTGCACCAACCCAGTATGAAACTGGTCTACAGGTCAAGAAATGCATGCCTCAAAATTCTCACCAGAATGATGAAAGCCCAATTCGCAATGGCATTCAAACCAAGACTCTCGTCATGTTTATTAAATAAACCGTTATAGGCTACAGTCGGATTCATTAAAGAATCACGATGTTGCAATATCCAAAACCTGTAAACAATAGAGGAATACATATAAACTTGAATATGCATGAGGTTTTTTTTGCATCATTTTTCAAATGAACCACTGCTACACACCGGCAAGTCCTGAGGGCTGTCAAATTTTATTTCAGCTCCAGATAGTTTGAAGGTGCACTCCTACTGGAAAGCACCACCAGAAGGATCATCTGAGGGGTGGGACAACAGAGGCTTTATCACAAGACGCATGAAATAGGTCTTTACAATCCAAGCTTGATTTAAGAGTTGGTAGGCTGTAGTCTGCTTTAGAGACAGATCAATTTATGACACAGAGTTTTCCTCACCAAGTTCTCTATTATGCTGTTGTCTGCATCCGTGATTACAAAGAAAGTAATCTGCTCCCTTGCTTCAAACAGGACCTAGAAAGAATGACACGGAATAGATTAATTTAGAAAATAAAAGTCAATTAAAATGAGAGGGTAGCAACTTTAATAGTTGCACCAAGATATGTCAGATGAGTCAATATACTTCAACAGAAAAGGTCATGAATAATTAACAGCTCTGTTGCCAGGACAGGTAAGCAAATGTATCAGAATTCTGACCTTAGTGCTGATTGTGTGGAACAGATTATATTCAATCATGTAGACATTCAATCATGTAGAGGCTTTAACCAAGAGCCAAAAGAAGCTTTTAGGCAAATCGTTTTTTGTGTGAGGCAATCCATTACACTTTGAAAGGGTTCTAATATCAAATTCTTTGCTCCTACTGTCCACAAACATTGAAGTGAAGGATTAATAAGTGGCACACTGGATGCTGGCCAATACGAAAGTTGCCAAGTCATGAGGTAAGACAATTCAGTCAGGGTATTTTGGGTAAAAAACACTTTGTGGTTAGAAAATCAATGGTAAGCCTTGAATTGGTTGGGTGGAAAAAGTTACGAAAAAATCAAAAAACAGGATCGATAACAGCTCAAGCAGAAATAGGGCTCCCTCAGATGCATTTCAAATGGCTGTAGAAGACCTTAAAACCTTAATTAGGATGTGTTTACCTGCACATACTGCTCTCACCTTTAGATGTAAGACACGGCGAGTTCCTCTGGGTAACCTCCAACGCTTCAGTTAAGCACTCTGCTCTATTAAATGTGCTTTACTGTTGCCTGTAATGTATTCCTTTAGGAAGGAAGAAACACCATCGGGATACTTGATAGTGGCCAATTAGGGGAGATTGATATCCACGCACTGAATTTCCTCATGGCAACGTTTCACCCGTCATAGAAAACTTTCAAAGAAAATGTGGTTACTTCCTGTAGTCTTGTGTGTGAAAGCATTGTGTTTTAAACCAAACACATCTGTAGTCAATCAAGGTCATTAAATGCATGAGATGCAAAGATGTACAGTAATCCGCTTTCACACAGTATGGCTGTCAACTCCAATAAAGAATGATTCAAATGGGACTACAAGAGAGAACACATGGAATTGTCAGTTCCTTTGAAAATGACCTTACAAAGTGGTGGGTGGATGGATAATTGACCTTCTTCCTTGGCTTCGATAATGTCCCAGTACATGGCAGAGAAAGCAGAAGGGGACTGAATAATAAATACCACAGCTTTTGATCCCTGCCACTTGAGAAAACTGCCTCTATCGAATCCAAGGGCAGGCTATATGAAATTCACATGTCACAACTTAGCATGTGACAAATATCTGCCTCCAGGCCAGCCGACAGGGCACGTAGGTGCACACATCTGCAGGACTACAGATAGGAGAGCACAAGGCTGACTATTGAGCCAACACTCAATGGATTTGTCCAATGCAGCTGTGTCTCCTCGGCCACAAACATCCACCTGGCTAAACATTACCGTCAGTGACCATTCCTCCTGCTCTACCTGGAGGTCAGGGAGATTGCTCAAACTATCTGTCACAGACATTATCTCTGATGCCAGGAAAGAGGCACATGCTTTCACATCCACTGCTGTGCATCAAGAGTGCACGGGGGCTTCACATGCCTGTAGAAATGAGATTCTGACGATGGCTCTGACATAGTCAGGCCTACCGGGGAGTCTGGAACGTTTGTGTCAGCAGAGTCTGACCTCGTCCTCTCATTGAGTTGGTCGAAGACAAAATAAACTTGAATAGAAAAAGATGATGGGTGTTCCAATCTCTAGCGGTAGAACATGCACACCTGACACTCACAGGAAAATGTTTTACAAAAACATAACTGCAGATGTGGTTTGTTTCACTATATATTATCAAGCCCCTGACCCCTGCAATTATCTCTGATAGGCAATATTGTTGCAAGGGACTCTGAGATGGACTATGGAAGTAAGTAAGTAGGCCTAAGTAAATTGTATTTATAAAGCACACTAACACAGCAAGGCTGACCAATGTGCCAAACAAGAGCACACAAAAAAGACACCATAAAATACATATAAAAACTAAATACAAACAGTTAATAACAGTAAAATAAGTAACAATACAACTCAAGAGGTAGTGGGAAACGCTAGTGCATATAAGTGCTTTTTAAGTTTGGATTTAAAAACAGACAATGCCACAATGCAGTGTTGACACAAGGACGAGACACTGGACTTGTACCAACATGTCCAGTTTTCTTATCTTCTCCCGCAGGAAAGCAGAAAACCTTGTAAAGCCATTATTCCGATTCAGCTCATTGATTTATTTTTCGCAACAACTCTCAAGAATATTTCCTGGTGATTCCGTCTATGGTTTCCTATTATGTCTGCTGTGTCATTAAATGTGTCTGTCTTTCTTTGATTTCTCACATAAACACAGCATTCCCTTGGCCTGTTTTCTGGATGACAACTGTTCAGAATCCATTTGATACACTTTCCAAGAAAACGCCAACTGACATATTTATATCGTCACTTTCTGTAACATCCCCCCGGCACCGCAGCACTCGGTGAAGTATCCTCACCGTTCGAAGTCGGTCCTGTGCGTGACAGAACAGAAGGTAACTGGAGCAACACAACAAAAGCATTTAATGAACTTCAACCGCCAAAATATGATCTCAATGCTGCATATATCTAAATTTCAGTAACCTACCACTCCTGTAATCCGAGATAAAGTGTGGCCCTTGAGATTGCAGGTGACAGAATATTATCACCGCCTCACCCAAAAACGCCCTTCAGATAACACAGTGCCTTTAATCATGAGTCGTGGTGCGACTGCAGAACAGGTTCTGTGCTACGTTTGAGAGTAACTTCACAAATTGTTTTATGACTAAATTTAGCCAGTTATAGGGAGCCAGGCTCCAGGACAGTAGCATAATTGCTGGCGCATGTCACTGTCACAATGTGGACCCGCTGTGCTTTTACATTAATTGTTTGGTTTACTATCAAGCCTCAAGGGCAGCTGGCATTTCTTCCTCTGCTGCTGCGTGGATTGCACCACAAGAAAGAGCATCACTTCAAGGTTTGGCGGCAAGCCATTTGTGACGAAGAGACCGTATACCTCTCCAAACCCATCTATTACAGTGCGTGACCACCAACTATATTAAACAAGATATTAAAGTGAAAGTACATTAAAGCAAAGTCAAATTACTACCATGATTTCTTCTAGTTTTGAGTGAGAGCTTGCGGGGCGAATTAAAAGCTAACTGCTATTGGGGATATTGATAGTATATTCTGTATAGAATACATTAATACATACAATAAATGTGCATATTAGCTGACCTTGTTTGACACTTGAAGTTGATGTTTTAAACTGGAGACATCTGGAGCATTCATTGGCATTGTGGAGGCTCACCCTTGCACTGATTGGCACAAGACCTAAAGTTTGTATCTAAACATCACAGCTAAGTAACTGTTAATAGCAAACATTGAGGTAGTTGAGAAATCTAGACTAAACACATTCTGCTGGACAAAACAAAGCTTTTACTTGAGAGTGTACATTTCTGAGCATTCATTAAAAAGCTTGACTGGAAGCTTATCTAAAACAAGGCGGGCAGAAGGCTTTGAAAAGGTGACAGATATGCTGCTCTGAGCTGGGGAGAGAGATACACTACTCAGGTGGTGTCAACACATTCCTAAAGGTAAAATATCTGATCTTGTATGATGCCCATCGATCAGAACCCACCAGGAGCCACAAAGACTCTGACAGGCATCTACATGCCACTCTTGCAACACTTTTAATTATTTAATTATTTCTCACATTTCTTCTCGTTTCTAAACCTTTGTTATATCATAAAAAAGTTGTTGCTTTTAACTGATGACAAAAGGTTGCAGAGGTATAACTGTGGCATAGGCACAGTTTGGACTGTGCATGGGATGTTAGAAGAGATCATGAAAGGTCATGGGAGGTTAGGGTTAGATAGCTGAGCAGTTAGGGAGCCGGGCTTTTAATCCGAAGGTTGTTGGTTCGATTCCCGGCCATGCAGAATGACATTGTGTCCTTGGGCAAGGCACTTCACCCTACTTGCCTCGGGGAGAATGTCCCTGTACTTACTGTAAGTCGCTCTGGATAAAAGCATCTGCCAAATTACTAAATGTTGTCTTGCATTTACATAATTAAGGAAATAAATTCTGCTCATGTATTCCTGCTGAGACAGAAAAATCTTTAACACACTCGACTAGACTTTATTTTAATTATTTGTTTTTCTGAATTCCGTCTTTTCTGTTATATAGAAATGCACTTTCAAAGATGGAGATAGTGCCAGACAAATGCCAGCCAATTACCACATGAATGATGAAAGGAGAAATATAACTTTGAGGTGTTAAATTAAAAAACATTCTCAAAATAAACATGGTGATCATGGTGTACACACTTCTCTCTCTTTCTCTCTATACTTTCTCTCTCACTCACTCCTCGCATATTACTATTGAACCGAAATGTCGCCTCCGAGCATCTGTTTGTCTTATCTATTGATTCATTCTGCAACAAATCACAGCACTGCTCAATCGTAGAATTACTTTTTACTTTTGTCAAAGGATCCCTGCGTGAGCTCCACAGCCAAGTCAAAGGGCAGTAATTGACAATTCCTGGCCTGGATTCCTGGGTGGTCCGAGCACCTCAGTGTCAGTCAGAAGAGCCAAATCCAACGAAACATCTTTTGATTTTGATCAGCAGAGCTGACGATGTATATGTGCACATCCCAATGGGAAAGGAGCATCGGAAATCAACTCCAATTTATAGTCCTTCGAAAACAGAGAAAGCTGAGGGTCTTTCCATGGCTGATTGTGTCACTGGGATCAGAATGATTAGCTGTTTCCAGAATCCATTACAGGAAATCCATTGCGGTCATCTCAAGCAAAAAAAACGAATACTTAACAAGTACAAAAATACTTGCAACTATTCAATAGTTCAATTGTGTAGAAAAATATACATATTTGAAGAAAGTATTGAACTATAATTTACTCCATTTAAGTACTCTTTTTCCAGTTTGGGATAAAGCTTGTTAAAAAAAGTTAAGAATGCTCTTAGTACTGATGACGCATAATATTGTTTTCCACCAATTTAATAAAAAACAAACCAAAACTCAATCTCAGGATATTCAGTCTTTATTGAGGGGTTTGTTTATGTTTGACAAATGTTCTTTCTGATTCTTATCAAGCCAATTACCCCCAATGCTTCCACGAATCCTAGTGTAAAGGTCCTGTTTACGGCAAAACTGAGTAGATGAAAAGAGTGAGCTGAGCAGTGGATTATACAAGGATTTAACCCTGATGCTTCATTAGGGTCTTGATCCTGAACACAGGGTGAACTATTTCTTACGTCAACATACGCTACATGAATTACAAATATGTGGTCCTCATCCTCCCCCAAAGAACCATAAAGTCCTGATTAGAACAGTGAGGAGAATTATATAGAAGGGTTCTGGAATAAATGATCAACAAATGAATTCCAACCACACTCCATGTCATCATGCAGTGCTGCTGAGAATGACATCACTATTGAAGGAGATTGAAGGCCTTAATGCTACAAAACAGTGACTCCAGTTTTTCATGGCGCAAAGTATCGCACACTGACACAGGAGAACAAACAACATGCTCAACAAACACATAAAAATATTAACTGTTTATATGTTTGATTTTTATGTACAGGTGCCTTTAATCTTCTTTCTCACAGGTGATGTGATTCTGCGTTCTGCCAGAAATGTTATTGCAATAGTTTTGAAAGCAATTTCACAATTGCTTTGTTTTCATACAAAACAAGGCGAATCATACAGGATCAACAATTTTAATAAATACGTCGCCGTTGGTCGTTGTTGCTTATAATTCTAATTAATTGCCAAAGGACAGTTTTCTCGCTTTGTTCCAATATGATTATGTTAACTGGCTTCTATTTCAATCTTTTTTATTATGTTTTTTTTTTCAGTAAACACTGGGAGCAGAAATCATTTCCTCAGTGTCCTATTCTTGTCCTATAGGCAAAACAGTCCTTGTTTCAGGACTGTGGTAATGACTCTTAAACAGTAGGACCCATCATTCCAACATACATTGTGAATAGAACAATAACTCATGTTACATACGCCATGTAAAATCACCCAGAAACCTCCACACTGAATTTATCATCAATACCCCCGTCCCCCCGTCCCCCCTCCGACCCCCTAAACACACACACACTTCACCCCTCACTCCCACATCATCCCACAGTCAGTTATAGGACCTTACATAAGACTGATCAATTATATACTCTACCTTCCATTTCAACTCCCAGACTCTGCCCTCTTCCAGTTTGTTTCAATGCCAAACGAACAGAATGGCCTCATTGTCTATGTCTGATTAATGGAGCAATCCAGCGCCACAGAAGAAAGTAAGACCAGCTTCATTGTGGGGGCTGATACCATTTTAATGGGTTTATTCCTGAGCCATGGCAGAGATTCGTAGTCACAATGTGTAGTGGCCACAATAACAATTGCAGGAAATTATACATATTCCAGGGTGACAACACCTAGACCTTAAGCATAAAGTAATCATGTCAAACAGCCTTGGTTTTCTGGCAAAGCAGCTTCATATCACTCATAAAAGCAAGTCATATTTTCCACCTGAAAGAATTCTCTCGAGCAGTAGAGAAGGTCTAACTGTGCTCGTGCTCTAACTGTGTACTTTTCAGTATTGTAGTCAGCTAATCCTTCAGTCTAAATGCAAAGCAGAAATAAACTGTAATACTGACTTATACTGTCCTAAAAACTATATTATTAAACTAGAAAGGGTATGATTTCTGGGGAAATTGTGAAGTGTACTTGTGGCCACTGTAACTGGGATGAAAAAAAAATCAATACACCTATAAACCTATTGTTTAAGAAATAAAGGGCAATCTTGTGTAAAAATTGTCCAAAACTATATTGTGAATATTCCCTTTCTACTGATTTACTAGTAGCTACTCATATTGCATTTCATGAATAAAGAAACTCTGTTGAAACAAGTTGATTCAAACAACATTGTCCTTCTGGCAGTATTTTAGCTGGATGGTGATTCAAACGCAGGGCTGCCAACTTAAAACAAAAACTTGGAGTGAGATCTGGTGGGGCCAACCAAAATGTTGCTGCGTATGAAGCAAACGGCGTAAACCTTAATACATTACATCCACGGGTGCAAGCTGTATGATTATTGCAGTTTATTTTTGCCTCCTAAGGAGAAAGAGTAAACCGCTGGTGACCATATTACAGTAACCACCTCGGGCATAATAACATATGTTTATCTGAAAGTAAATCAAATATATTAAGGTACATTTTCTCTGAAATGTTTCGAGACATATATTTCTTTGTGACTGAATTGCACGAGCTACATTTGTAATAACCTACCTAAAACCTTACACTCAACCTATATTTCAAACGTTAAATAATCAAATTCTATTGTAAAGAAAAGAAAGAACTAAATATGGAATGGACCTGCACATTGGGTAAGTCGTCAGAATATGTGACTCCACTGTAACTGCTGAAAAAGGAATTCAATTTCAAAATATTGTTTGAGGAAGTTATGTCATCCCTTCACACTAATCTGAACACGTTTTCTTATTTGGAGTCATCACAGAGCCAGTACCACAGAGGTCACCATATCTGACAGCCGTCTGGAATATGTGACCCCACTGTTTGCGTTTACGCTTTTCTTTGCTCTCCATTGTCTACCACACACGGGCAGATGATGTGCAGCAGGGTCCTCTGCGGTCACAGTTTCTGATGGGTCATATCTTTTGGTACAACACCTGTTGTACCGAAAGTACTGTTGGTACTACAGTAGGCTACTACTGTGGGGGATTGCTAACCAGAAGAACGAAGTCATGTCAAGCTACAGAAACTACTTATGAGACATTCTCTCCCAAGGCCTGTGCCTGTTCTTTTTGTTGTGTAGCTAGCTAGCTAGTCTAGCAAAAAATTAATACAAAATAAGTGGCCTTTTTGCCTTGCTCGGGTCGCCAGCTATCCCAAACTGTCTTGTGGGGCCTTTCGCGTGAGGCGTGACGAAAATGATTTGGAGACCAAATTTTGCTCGCAAATGTTGTCATTTTTCTTCAGAGTACTTTGATTATGGTGCCACTGAAGGATGGGGGGAGGGAGTACAATAAAACAGGAGAGAATGAGTGCTACAGTTTTGGTCCGCTGGGTGACAGACTTTCAAGTATACATTATTTACCCGCTCAGAGATATGACCCTCTATCACCTCTTAAAGCAACTTAGGAGAGCCCGGTGCCTCTGGGCAACTTGTGATAGAGGGAAATAGCCCATGATGACTCCATCACTTTTCTGCTTCTGCTTCAGACCTTCGGAAAGTGGTTGTGGAGATGGGATCGAAGTTAGTCAAAGCCCAGATGTATTTATTTTATGTAGGCTATTTGTCCAGGATTTCTAAATCATTTTTATAAACAGCGAAGTAATCGTAATCTCAGTTGGCTCGTCTGTATTAGGGGCCGTTGAGGAAATACTAGCCTATGTAAATGTTAAGTAGTAGGCTATGAATGTGTGCAAACATTTCACATGTTCGTGCGAGCATTTCACATAGGCCTACGTGGATGTGAGTTTTCAGTAGCCTAGTATATGTGTGTGAATGTTTCATATGTGAATCTGTATGTGTTTCGATGTGTTTGTGTGAGGACACTCAATCATTTCCTTAACGGCCCCTTATACGTATATGTGCAGCTAACGATTCGTTATGTGAAACGCACAGGTACTTTTTTTTAATCGTCAGTCACTGCCTAGTGCCTTCAGGTAGGCTAATATAGGCCTAATACATTGCATCACAGATAAAAACAACGGGGTCTGCGCTTTGCAAGCTTTGAGGAGGAAATATTTTCGACTACAGTACATTACCACAGTAAACCCCCAAGGTCTGGAACCTAGCAACAGCCCTGGGATCTAAGGAGACCGCAGACCGGTGGACCTGTCGAGGTGGTTGAACAACAGCTGGAAACTGGGTCTTCCCAGTGTTTGTGTTCCAGTGCTAAATAAAACTAGCTAATGGCGTGCTGTATATTTCAAGGGTTGGGGGACCCAACAGAGAAGCAGAGAGAGAGAGAGAAGCAGAGAGAGAGAGATGCACAAAATCACTCATCCCAAAAATTGTGGGTGCTTTTCTACATATTGTGGGGAGTTAATACCTTAACCCTCATGGCGAAGGCCGTGTGGGAACTCAAACATCTGTTTTGAAGAGGAGCTAAATGATTTGTAGGCAGGGAAACCTTTCAAATATATGCTCTGTGTGCTACACAAATGTCGGAACTTTGTGTGCCATCGTTCCTTATCAGAACTAATTATACTGCTACCGTTAAACATATCAGGAGACGGCATGCATTCAACCCTCAAAACTGAGACTTGCGGTTGGTCCTCGATCTACTACTTTCTATGGTATGCCACCCTCTAGAGGTGAAACCTGGTACTTGTATCAACTGAATGGATTATCGTAGCTATTGATCAAAATACACCACAGTGGTTAAAAAAAAACATTATTCATTAGAAAAGATTAAGTACAAACATTTGATTTATGTACAGCGACTCTAACACAGTATTGAAATAATAAGGAAGAATGTGACTTCCGAAAGTTTTTTTTTTTTTTTCCATGAGCATCATTTCAATTAAGTTGACTTTGTATGATGCACCATTTAACCGCTAGGGTTATTAAAAAACTGACAAAAATGCAGTCAGGAAACACTATGTACACAATATCCAAATAAGATCATCTTACAATTATTTCAGAAGGTGCTCCTATCTGCAGTTAAAGCCCCATTCATGTTTACTCTAATGGACTACCAAAACTATTTTAATTGAACAATGAGTAAATCCGTGAGGACGTCGAAAGGTTGACAGGAAGGCAGGTTGGGCGGCCATCTTGTCTTCACTCTGGGCTTTCAGCCTGCATCCTGTTAAAGTAGAGGACTGCAGGCTCCTGGGCAAGGTTGTGAATGTTGTAGGCATGTCCTGTTACGTGAACAGGAGAAGAGCCACAAGGGATTGTTGAGGATTAATAATGTTTTACTTCAGAGCTCAGTTTTCCTAAAGACCCTGTCACGCTGCACAGCTAATTGATTCGCCCATGAAAGACATTTCCAACGCTGTGGGGAAAATCATAGGTTGTGTGAACATTTAACCCATTTAACCCTCAGATAAAGCATAATCCTGGATTTATTAAAAAAGAAAAAAAGACTTTTAGTTCTGCACTAGTCTTAATCGGTTCAGAAAAATAGATGAAGAGAAATCAAAGACTTCTTACCACACGGGACCATGAACGTTTGTCCGGGGTTGTAAAGCGACACCTTCCCGTTGATGGTCACCCGGACACAGCTCGTCAGGACATTATAAACCTGGAAAAGAACCAACAACCTCTGAGTCTGTTTCTGAGGAATCGAGACCATAGGTAATTCACTGCAATACGATACATACTCGTGCAGGACGACCAACAAAGTAAGAAATGAGGAGAGATGCAGGAAGGAAGTCGATCCGACTCACTGATGTGAAGCTGTGATCCACCCAGAGAGGCTTCTTCATGAAGGAGCCCAGCAAGATTCTTCCGCTGCAGAAGGAGCTGGTCTGCAGGTCCACGCGGAGGCCCAGGGCTCGACCACGGTAGGAGTACCACTGGAACTGCTCTGGAGTTACCTGCCCCCCTCCTACAGTAGCCACACAAAGATACTGCGTCAGATCAGAACATCCTTCTAACTGGAAGCAGATAAAGAAGGTAAATGGGATCTGGTTCTGGCCTGTGCCTTTAAGGCAGGGGTTCTCAACCCTGGTCCTCAAGTACCCCCTTGTCCTGCATGTTTTAGATATTTCCCTGTTCCAACACACCTGATTCAAATGAATGGTCGTTAACAGACTTCAGCATAACTAGATTACAACCCATTCATTTGAATCAGGTGTGTTGGAGCAGGGAAACATCTAAAACATGCAGGACAGGGGGTACTTGAGGACCAGGGTTGAGAACCCCTAAAGTTACACAGATACACTCTGTAGATATGTTCTGGACGTGTAGAGTTTTGATTTCAACAACAACAACAAAACATATAGTCTGGGACTAAGGCGTGCACAGACGGCACAAACGTATCTGAGCCCCAATGTTGTAGGAACCTCGGAAAGAAACGTAGCTTTGGGATAAATGTGTAACTGCTGATCAAAAACGAGCGTTAGACGAGCAGCATTCCTGGATGTCTGATCTCACATCACCCTGTCCCAGAGGGTTTCCGGGCTCACCCTTGATGGTGGTGGGCCAGAGCACCTTGAGCCACTCCTGCAGGTTGGCCCTGTCCTCCTGCTGCAGAAGCAGTGGTCTGAGAGGAGGCCCACACAGCTCAGAGCCAGCCAGGACAGGCACAGACAATCTGGACGACGGTAAACCTGACGGAGGTTCAAGGATACAGCGTTTTTCAGCACTTCAATAGGAGATTTTTTTTTTTTGTCAAAAGAAGTTGTTGTTGTTGTTCGAGTGATGTTGCTGTTTGGGGCCACAGAGTTAAGAACTTACACATGTCCTCGTCTTCCTCGTGATGCTCCAGATCGACCATGGAGGACGGCCCACTTATGAAGCCCTTTAACCTGTGGAAAAACAAAAAACCAGCATCCACACTTGAATTACTCAGTTCACTGTGAAGACTCAGTGTCGAACTGAGGGAACAGACGGTTCAAAACAGGAACCCTGTGAAAGGAGAAGTGAAGGGTACTCACGTGTTGTCTGACAGCCGTTGGCTGATGGAGGGCCAGCTTAGCCTCTTTCCCAGCTCTCCTGCAGACTCCATACACACTGAGGTGGTATGAGTCTCTACAGGACTGGAAGTGTCATCACAGGGGATCAAGCTGCCGGAAGGTTCTTGACCCGGATCGACATCCTCAGTGTTGGTACCCTCGCTGGCGAGACTGCTCTGGGCCGAGCCTTGGCCCTGGGAGGGGAACAACGTTTTACGTCTTCCACGCCGGGCCGCACTTCGGACCCTCGCCACCGGGGGCACTGTGTCGCCTGAGGTGAAGATGGCTGCGAAAGTGGCCAGGGACCTCTTCGCCGTCTTGGGAGCAGAGAGGTCTTTCTTCTTCAGTGGTGGCTCGGGGTCTGTGCGGCGGGGTTTGGGCGAGCGGACCAATCTGCCGTTCTGATGCGGTCTGAGAGAAGGTGACTTGTGTGCTTTGGGCTGCTTTGCCTCACCTTTTTGACTTTTCGTTTTCTTGTCTTTGGGTTTCCGTGGCGACGGGGGGGTGGCCTCTACGTTGGCAGGAGGACTGCCGATCGCCCACCAGTTTCCAGGAGCTTTCCGGCATCGTTTTTCTTGCATGGGAATATTGTCATGATTATGGTGTCTTTGAGGTGTGGAAGGGTGGTTCAGGCCTGACTTTGCATTGGGGGTGCGACCATAGACCCGGTCAAACACCTTTTCACCTGTAAAGTCACAGTGTGCACAATCAGAACAGCAACAACACAAAACACAGCATCCACCTACAGCCCAAGCAGACCATAGCCAATTCCTTAATGGACTAAGCATTATTCCACTACCTATCCATTTTATTAAGCGTTAAAGCAATTTAAAAATATTAACAGCTGAGCTTCCACATTGATATTAGTAAGACGTTTGTTGAGGTTTTAACCATCCTTACTGGGAGTGGAAGAATGTTGTCTGAGTGGACTGGGCTGTGGGCTGAACTCTCCCTGTTCACAGCTGCCAGAGTCGACCACAGCTTCCACTTCCGTCTCAGCAGGTTTTTCTGGCTTTGGTCGGCTGCTCTTCCTCTTCCTGGTGTGCCTGGCCCTCGTACCAGCCTTCTTAGGCTGTGCTTCTCCAGACCGCCTGGACGAGAGTTTCGACGGCTTCCTGTCACTCACACCTCCACCCCCTTCCAGCGCCTCGTCCTGGACCACAGGCGGGGAGACGGCACCTTTTGCCGTCTTCCTGCTGGTCTGTTTAGACTTTTTAGAAGCCGGTCCACTGAAGGCCTCGGTCTTAATGGTTTTGTCAGACACACCTAGCCACCAGGCCCCAGGCGCACACTTCTTTCTCTTCCCTAGCACAGGGCTCTCTGCACACGTGTCAGAAACACCCACAGTGGAGGACTCTGTACCCTTAGGGATGGAGGGGCAATTAGAAGTTGCTTTTCTTTGTCCTTTTGGAAGTTTGTTCTTTGCCCTTTCTGCAGAGAAACAAGAGTCAACAAGAGTGGAGAATGAGATATTAATACTAACAACATGTTCGCATACAAGAGAGGACACATATTTAGTTATGTCTACGCCTTTAAGCTATCGAAATTAAACACACACACACAACGTCTGTGACAAGACTGAACAAAGGTAGCTTAATACTTGTGTTCTCTGGTTCAGGGGAAGCCTTACCTGGCGCAGAATCCTTCTCCTCCTTCCTGTCTCCATCAGTTGATGGAGACAGGAAGTCTGCACCTCCTCCAGGCTCCTCCAAGTCCTCCACGTGACCAGGTTCTGCAGGAGGTTCTGGCAGCTCCAGCCCGGGGGAAAGTTCCCTGCTCTCCTTGGCAGACTTGCCTCTTCCCCTCTTGGGCTTCTCCAGACCAGCTTTGGATCTTTGAGCATCTGATGGTTTGGGAGCTTCCTCCTCCTTCTTTTGTTTTCTTTTGCTGGGTTTGGCAGAGGCACCTTCTCCGTGTCGGTCCTTCTTTCCATCTTCTTCGGCGGATGTAGCTTTAGATGAAACCTTGGTAGCTCCTTTCTTCTTGGACTGAGGTTTGTCTCGGTCGTCCTGATTGGCCAACCCACCGGCATCGCTCTCAGGCCTCGTCAATCTTCCAGGACTGGAGCTCTCCTCTCGGTCCATCACAGCTACGTTCCTGTCCGTGCATGTGGAGAGGACAGGTCTCGATGACACGCCTCTCGATGACACTGCCTTCCCTTTCCTTCCCTTTGTTTCTTGTCGAGCCGGGTTCTCCGTTCCCTCTAGGGCTTCCTGCTCCCTGGGAGCCCAGCCTCCGTGGTCCCGCTGGGGAACCACGTCTGCAAACGCCTCCTTGTTGGATGAAGAGCTCTGAACTTTGTTCTGCTTTGTTCGTGCCTTGCTTTTGTTCGGGTCAGTCTTCCTCGGGATGGAAAACAAGCTCGGGCCATCGTCTTCCAGGATCATGAAGTCATCGTCAAAGTCCTCAGGAGGAGCTTTGCTCACTTTAGAAGGCACCGGCTTTGAGCTGGAAAACATGGGAGTGTGTTTACTTCAAGGACTCTTAGTGCTAGCACCCCCAGGATACGGTTACTGTGGTCGTGAGCTTAAACTTAAACAAGAGCATTGTGTTATGGAAACAGGCAGTCAATCGTAAACCCATTGAGGACAAAGGGAGGCGGTATCCTGGTCTTACCGTGCTGGTATGGGCTGGCTGGCCTCCCTCAGTTTTAACAGAAAGGCAAACGCGTCTTTCTGCTTTTCTTTGGACTTGTCCTCTGTCACCAGGGAAGGTCTGGGCTCACAAGGTTGGTTGTCCTGTTTCATTGTTGAGACTAAAGGGCAGGACCTTTCTTGCCTGGGTAAAAGCCAAAACAACAAACAATAGAAAAAAATAATATAAATCCTAAAATCCCCCCCCCTCCCCCCCCCCGTAAGCTACACTGCAGAAGCATATACATGTTCTGGATACTGAATTTAAGGTTTAATGAAATGATTCTTACGAGGATTCTTTTGGAATGGACTGCGGTACAGCACATTGGACACTCTGTGATGGGTTTTCCAGGATTTGACGATTATCCTCACTGCAAACAGATCACGTCAACATATCACCCTTATACTGCCACGGTCCTGTCATAATCTACAGTACCAACGTCAGAGCAACGCGAATACCAAATGCAAATAATTCTGAAAGATTGTGCGACAATCACTGATTAACTGAGTATTTTCATTCAAAAGTCTTACCACGGTGCTTTTGTTTTGCAAAGCAAAGCAAACTTCGTCGGAGGCGAGTCCACCCCAAGGTCATCCCCACTACAATCAGGATGGACAGGACAGTAACCAAGTATGCACTTACCTTATCACCACAATATCACATTTATAAAAGCACCTACTAAAAACACATGAATAACACCAAAGAAGGACATTTATTTAGGATATCCCCTCACCTGTCTGTTGCCTGTCCACTGCAGTGCACGTCCTGTGAGGTGGAGGGGTTGAGTTTGGGAGGGACATCCTCTTCATCCTCACAGACAAACAGGAGAGGAGAGGCTGTCTTGTCTCTATAGCAACAGTCAGTGTTGTCCACATGTACCTCTTGCTCAATGGGACTTGATGTCTTGATGGGGCCATGTTCTTTGAATGGGGTCACTACCTCTGATGGACAACAGTGAAATAGTACAGGCTCATAGGTGAAAAGGTCAACCTTAGGTTCAAAATACAGGCCTTTAAACTGGTCATATTTGAAATGATAGTGATTACTTCCAAACTTCCCAGTTTCACAACATGTATTTTACCAGTTCCAATAAATGACTCTATTGTGCATGCATGTTTCTTACCAGCATCAAGTGTAGGGCAGTACAATGCCTTTAATGCCTCACATTTGAGCTCCTCAGGTGGAACAGCCTGAGACACCAGACATGGCTCTTTAAGAGATGGTTCTGGAACAGGCGATGCACTTCCCTGCTCCTCTACAGCAGGACATGTCTCTTTAAGAGGAGATGGTTCTGGAACAGGCGATGCACTTCCCTGCTCCTCTACAGCAGGACATGTCTCTTTAAGAGGAGATGGTTCTGGAACAGGTGATGCACTTCCCTGCTCCTCTACAGCAGGACATGTCTTCGGTATGGGAGACAGAGTTGGTAGATCTAGCTCTTCCTCTGAGGTAGAGTCTGTAACAATGTACATGGCATCATTAACTATATGCAGGTTACCAGTGAATGGTGTGTAGACTCATGCTCACCCAAGTCGGACCAATTTCAGTAGGACCAAACACAGGATATGACGTAAGGAAGTAAAACAAAAAACTGCTGTTCTTACGTACCCAGGTCATCGAACAACTTGTCAATGTCCTTCAATTGCCACCGTTTGTCTTGTAATTCTGTAGATTTACTGCCATAACAACATCATAACATTGCAAGCACGGTTAGTTTGCGTGATTTACTCAGATAACCACAACACTGAAAACATTTGTTGTAAAAACTAATGAATCATTGAGAATACATCTAAAAGAATGTCGCGTGAAAACAATTAAGTTTTCTCACCACTCTTTACTTGGGAAGTAGCGGAGCCTCTTCTGTGGTCTTTCCTGCAGTGAAGACACATCATTATTCTTCCATACCAATTCTGCTGGCCAGCTTGCTACCGCTACAGTTCCAGCTGTTGAACGACCAGTCCCATTTTCTGGTCATTTGAGACTACAAGGTTGTTTTTAACGGTCCAAGATAAAGGTATACATACCAGTTTCGGAATTTTGGAGTCCATCAGTACACTATTTGTTAAAAAGCTAGTGCTAACGCCTAGCGTCGTTACGTTAGCTTGATACTCGTTCTGCTAGCTAGTTGAGCTAATGGACAAAAGTCACTTTAGTTTTGCCACAACCAAATTGTTCTATCTACAAGATTATACATTACAAAATATTGTGCAGAGCTATACATAACTTAACTTCACTCATTGTGTCAAATCTACAAGAGCTACCTATGCGGCTAATTCCCGCTAGCAAAACAAAAGTGCGCGCGACTTATCTAAACGCCTTCTCTTTTGATTTGGATACGGTGGCTCTAAGGTGCACAACAGAACGGCATAAGCAAAAGCAAAGCTAACAATTTACAGTAATCGATAACACAAAAGCATGAACGTAAACGTAACATTTGAGAAATGTATTGCAAAATATACACACACATATACACAACACCGTCGTGTTGTGTGTGAAAAGAAAGTTTCGATTTTCTTTTTTCGAAAGCTTGAAAGAAAAATCGGTCGAAAACTTATTTTCGAAGAAGGCACTACAGAGACGCCGAGTGCCTTCGCTGAGATCAGAGATACACGGTGAAAGGTTACTTTGGGAGAGGTAGCCTAGGTCCAAATACATACCATTCAGATAGTGCTCTTATCTAGACCTATATGCTTATGGTGTGCTGTATACTAATCAATATTACTATGAAACTGACATAAAAAGTTAATGAATCACAACCACTAAAATTTTTACAATACATGCTGTTGAATAAACAGAGGGGGTTAAAAGGTTACTAGAATCAAGTGCACCCAAATCCAAGTTACAAAACATATTTTATTACTTTTTATTATAACCCGATAATCACAGTTGAATTAAACTATTTACAAAATTACAATTTACAAATGCATCATTGGATCATTTTCAGTCAATAATATTATTACATTTATTCATTTAGCAGGAGCTTTTATCCAAAGCGACTTCCAAGAGAGAGCTTTACAAAAGTGCACAGGTCACTGATCATAACACCGAGATATCCCCAAACATTGCGGGTAGCCAAACATGAAGCATACATTGTGAAAAAAAACAGAAATAAGTGCAAAAGGGAAGATCTATAAGAGCATGATATTATTGCCATAACACATTCATTTATGGTCACTTTAGAGTGTTTCTTAAAAAAACATGTTTCAAACGAACACTAAAGAAATATTTTCTTTGTCTTTTCTGCAATCTCCATTGGAGAAAACGCTTCGTCTGGGCTGACATGTTTGTACAGGGGGTTCTTGATGTGCCTCCACACAACCAACCCAATCCTTACGACGAACAGGAAACAGGTCAAACCCATCAGCACAGCTATGGGGAGGAAATACAGATACACAAATGAACATCTTGGTGTGCATGTAGTGTGTTCAGGGCCAAACACCATCTTGAAGTGTTTATTTTAATAATGTATTAATATACTGTATAATACTGTTGTGAAAACAGAACACAAACAAAAGCCAGTGCTGTGTAGTCCTATCTGTACCACCAATATTTCCCTTCTTGGATTTGATCCCTGCATTTATAGTTTTTGTTAATGTCCCTTACCCTCGAAGACAGCATTGCGACTGGGAGAAGATGGATCATAGTTCTTTGTCAAGTTTCCAGCCAGGGCCACAATCACAACCGGGTAGATCGTGAGGATATAGCGCACGTGTTTGTCTAAAACAAAGTTCTCCAGAACAAACCTGGGAAAGATTAACCAATAGAAAGTTGAAAATACACACCAATCTCATAATCTGTCTAGACATACTGCAGCACGCCCACTATGAAAAATATGCATGCCTACTCTTTTTGATACATGACATGGTTTAATCTATACTTACCAAACAACCAACAACACAGTCAGAATAGAGAGAGAAACTGTTGCAGCATCTGTTGCAGACAGACTTCCATCATAGCTCATTACAATTGTCAGGTTGATCAAGGTAGCAAGGGTTGTCCAAGTTGTGTAGGTGGACAGTGCATTCTGAACCTGAAAATATAGCACAAAGTGTGTGAGAAAAGACTATCGGTGGTTGAACTCATTTACATATACGATAACAATGCCAAAATGTCATATAAGTAAATGTTACAGTTTGTTGGATGAAAAAATAAACTACCACTGTGCATTTCACAGAAAATAAACTGTCCTACTCACTAATGCACGGATTAGCCAGAGGTCGACTTTGTGGTACTTGTTGAGCCAGGCACCATAGATGTGAAGTCCGTGACAGGTGAAGAATATCATAGCATAGTTTGTGCAGGCAACCAGAAACAAAAAAATCAAAGCTGGTATCATGTACCTTCGAAAGAAAAGAAAAACCATCAGATTAAAAAAAACAACAACATTAGTCTACCATAAATATTTGAGGATTACATTTAGTCATTTAGCATTTATCCAGAGCGACTTATAGTAAGTACAGGGACATTCCTCCCAAGGCAAGTAGGTTGAAGTGCCTTGCCCAAGGACTCATTTGGCATAGCGGGGAATCGATCTGGCAACCTTCTGATTACTAGCCCAACTCCCTCACCGCTTAGCCATCTGACTCTGTTTTTATACTTAGGTTTACTTAGATTACCTAACTTCCATGTAATAACCAGGTTTAAAAGAAATTAACTTTCTTATACAAAAATATAATTGATGGACATTGTCACACTTACGTTCTGTCCCACAGTAGTAACCACCCAATATTTAGACCCATGTTCAGGATCCAGGACACAAAGAACCCATATGGCAACACCGGAGGACTGCAGTACATCCACCCATAAGCGTTTCTAGAAAATATGAGAAAATCTCATGTCACATGTAATTACCAAAGCAACTCGGAAAGAGTAATATAAGTGTTAAGCCCAAAAATATCTGGCATGGAAAACTGAAATGTATTAGGCTATACAGACACCAACTTAAAGTTATTCTTCAAAACAAACTATAAAAAGAGTATAAGAGAAGTTTTATCTTACTTTCTGCAGAGACCAGAGAGGATGTAGGCCAACATGAGCGTCAACCAAGCGTAGATCACCCCCCAGATAGAGAACGTCCATCCTGACGGAGTAATCTGGGTGTCAAACTCGGCTGACACATTGCCTGTGCTGGACTTAAATGGATCTGATAAGAAAATACATAATTGTATCAAACAGTGTCTTCCCCATTACACCCAAACAAGTGTCTCTAAATTTTTTATTGCATTTCTAGTAGGCCTACGCTAACTCACATAGTCCTGGACCGGCCAAAATGTTGAATGCAATGATGATGATATAGGAAACGAGGGACGCTACTATTAAAGCCAAACGACCAGGATTGTGCTTTTCCATTTTGGTTAACTGCAACAAATACATTTAACGTTAAAATGTGTAATGGCACAGACCTGAACAAAATTCATATAATGAGCTTCAACCAAAATAATTTACACGTACCTTTTCCGTTCTGCTCTAGGATAAATGTTGATAAACAGACAGACTGAATGGGTATAGCCTATGGTTGGCGTGCGATGCTCATATACCTAGCTAGTTATGTAACCTGAACCTGTTTTTTTATAACCAAGCAACACGTGCACTTTATCTTTACCACAGGTGAGTAGCCTATAGTACCTGTTACAAAAGGATTTCCTATGCAGTTTTTTTCCCCTTTTCAAATCAAGCATTGGTTGAAGAATCTTACGAAACTAAAACATAAAACGTATAACACCTGGTTAGGTGTGGCTGTACTTTGACAGCATCCATCTAAAATGTAAACATAGATACGCTACCCCTTTGTATATCCCCTTTGTCATCTATTGCCAGTTGATCTTTTCGTCCAGTTCACTTAATGTAAGTCAGAAAGAAAAAAAATTATGCAAGTGGCCTTGCCCCTAACCGTCATATTGTCATTGTAGTATCGTGTGTAGGCTACGTTCACGGATAAATTAGCCTACCTGGCAACGATTAAGTAACAGTGGACAACTTGCGACTCGAGTTGCGTAAAATCTCACGATGATCTCACGGTACTTTCAGTAGGCGTTCAGGGCAAATCTTTGTAGCTCACGGTTTTTTGAATTTGAAGTTTATCGTTAGCTTTCCTACATCCACGATGCTTTCGACTGATATGGCTTCAGCGTGGTTTTCAATCAGCCTGAATCAGGTGTGTTGGAGCAGGGAAACATCTAAAACAAGCAGGACTGTCCTGAGGACAGGGTTGAGAACCACTCTTTAAATCCATTACACAAGTACGTAGTAATAGTTTTCTATAGCAGCTTTAATCTCAGATATGGTACTGAGAGAGTGGTACTGTTAAGAATAAAACGTTAATATCTAGCTGGGGCAGTAGCACCAACCTGTTCACTGAGTGCAATGAAATACCTCAGTTTGAAGAGAAGCAGCATGTGAAATAAAATGGAGTTAAACTATTTGTATTTACAAACAATGTTATTACACTTCTATTTATCGGTGCTTGAATTAGGCAACAATATATTGTTCAGCTAATATTTAGCCTAGGAGTGAGATGTGCATAGGCTAATTATAGCTGTCTAGCATATCTGGGATGAAATGTTGAAGAGAGATCAGAAGAATAAAAACAATATTGACAAAGACAACGTTTATGTAAAAAAAAAGAGTCTATGTTTACTTTCTTTGTAACAAAACAAACGGTAACATATTCAACATTTATGGCAAACTTTGTCAAACAGCGAACTACAACATTGCCATTGTCTATGTAAATATTTAGGCTTCCGTGTTTTTTCTTCTTTTTTTTTCTTCTGATTTGCCTAACTTTCAGTCTCCCAGGGTCTGTCCCTCATTTGCGCTTTGGACAGTAGCGTCGCGTGTGAGCTTTGTCACCGGTAGCGTCACAGATCGGGCAGATGTAACTCCTCAGAATGGGACAAATAACCCTTCCGTCTTTTGCTTTCAGTTTGTGGGATCGGTAAATTTTCTCCGTTTCGCCGTTCTGTTTGCAGAAGGCACAGCAAGTTGAGGTCGGGCTGCAGCGGCTGGTGTCTGAGATACTACTCGCCGAGCTCAGATCATCAGCTTCAGAGTTGTTACTTAACGAGTCATCGCGGCGACGGGGTTGGACCGCTGGCACGCATCGAATCCACTCGGGCATCGGGGGTCCTCTCTCTATCTTGCGCGTCACACCCAGTTGCTCCAGTGTCCTCCCAAGATTCATATAGTCGTGCCACATGTCGAAGGCATTTCTTGACCCGATGCTGTTTTCTTCTGCGAGGAGATGTCTCTGCATGGTTGTCATTTTTGGTGATTGTTGTATTCTTGGGGGGCTTTGTGTCTCCTAGTATTTATAGGTGTCTGGCTCGTGACTGACTGACCCTCATATTGCAACATTGTATGGCAGGCGGCATGCCGACACGGTGGTCACAGTCTGGCGCCACTTATTGCAATGTGTCTTTGTTTTTGTATGAGTCTACTTTGGTGTCTCGTTTTTCAACCCTTTGGTTTAATTGCATCACCGACAGTTCTAACAACAAACGCTTATATATATAACACATTGCCAGGATAATTACATATCAATCTTACACCACATTGACCTAAGCATGCACTGGGCTTGCTGTTAGAAGATATGTGCAAGGTTGAAAGGTAAATTGGGTTGATGTTGATGATTGATCAAATAGCACAAGAGAGAACTGGAATGTCATTTACGGTTTGGGTAAGATAGATTTTAAAGGTCATTTGTATAGGTCTGATTTACACCTTATTTGAAGAAGATTGATTCCAGACAACCTATACTTGAGCGTCTGAGTGGCTTGAAACATTGTTATTTATCTGGTCTGTTGACCCACTTCAGGCCTCTCTGATTCCACCTTCAGCCAGGTGCACAAGATGTCTGCATGTGCAGCTCATGCCATACAAACACGTCATGCAATGTCCTAAACCATAGGCCTAGTGCATGATAATATCTATCTGAATAACTGTATGTAGGCTATACACGTCAAGCATTACAGCAGCTTGTTGTTTAGCATTTAGGCTACATACAGACATTGTGCTATATAGGGTTAGGTTTAACAAATTGTGCAGTTCAGTATAATATTAGGACTGAGCTTAAAATGACACTCAAAGGCATCAGAAAAAGCTGCATGCAAGGGAAATGTTCAGATCAATTTAGCAATGTCATAGTAGGCTCTTACAATTTCAAACTTTCATCCCAGCAAAGTTCCTTAAAAAACCTACAACCTAATTTTGAACAGCACTGTGTAAACAATGTGTATCCATAAAATGCAGATAAAAATCCAGGACATTTCTGTAACTCCAGAGATAAGAAAACGTGTTGTGGTGCCAACTATTTTTGCATTACTCTCTTCATTTAATAAGATCCTCTTATTCATAAATGAGTAACTTCTCTTACACATTTAATGAGTGCACTCAATGCACTCGTTTTGCATTGATGCGATGCAAACCATGGGCAAAGTAGGTGGCACCATAACACGTTTTCTTATAACACGTAATTTCTTAGTATTACTCAGGTCTAAATAGCCATGGACTTCCTAGATGATCTGCGTTTGTTTGAGCGGAATAAACAAGTGCACATGCGCAGTATTTAAACCGGCGGTGGCTGTAGGAGTGGTGGCCTAGCGAATTGGGGGATTATTATACCCAAATTATACAGGTCAGTAAAACGTATCAAGGTTATTAAGAATCAGATATTATTTGCGGCATCTAAGGTCCTATTTACATGTGTTCAAAAACGAGTAATATATTGTTTTAGACCTTTTATGTACCTTTTTAAGTATACCAGTCGTTAGGCTAGCTTCGGTGGTCGTCAAATAGCTAGAGCTAATATCGACGACGTGAAATTAGGCTAGTCAAGTAGAATTGTTGCCTTCGTAAATTGTTATTTGTTCACAATCCGGCGCATGACAGACGGTTAGGGGGGTTTCGACCCACCACTTGCCCAGCAGCAGCGACTCAATTCACCGTAGGTCAGTCCTGGATACTCAAACTGGGTTAGCTACACACCGACAATAACATTAGTTGCTAAGATAGCATAGCCTATCTGGCAGATAGTCTAGCTAGGCTAGCTATATCCTCAAACACCCTATACCAGCTGCTTTGCTCGGCCAATGTTACAGCGCTTTAATTACAACAACGCGGTTAAATCGGACATTCGCCGATTAAAGCTAAAAATCAGGTTTAGCTACATGTTGGTTGTCTTTTACTTGTTAAGTCTAGCTAGCCAATTTAGCTCTACTGGCAACGTTACGTAGCGAGCTGTACATTTATAAGTAGCTGTCTGGATAGTTGACATTAATAACATTTCCTCTCATTGCTAGTCTAGCTAGCGTTTATTCGAGACAACCATTAGCTATTATTGTGAAGCTACTGAAAGCAAGTCCATGCAGTCACATCCATTACTTCCGAGCATCATTTTATACTTTCGTCATACTATATCTTTTTTTCCATCATTTAACCCCTCTTTAAATAACTCAATTGCCTACTCCCAGACTACAGAATGAGTCAGGGTAAAGATAATGCACGGCTCAAGAGCTACAAGAACAAGTCGCTCAACACAGACGAGATGAGGAGGAGGAGAGAGGAGGAGGGATTACAACTCCGTAAACAGAAGAAAGATGAACAGGTGAGCCTAAGAAAGCTACATGTTGTTACATTACCATCATTCCCTTCCCTACGTTCCCATGGGGATCTACAGAGGAGGATCACACAGCATAGGTGAAGTATGACATCGTTGCCAGGCAACCTGCAGTTCTCTGTAGACATCTGCAAAAGCTTGATGAGGATGTGTGTCTTTGTTGCTGTATGGACTAGAACGATTAACAAGCATAACGATCTGAGCTGGTTCTCTCGTAAAGCTGTTCAAGAGGAGGAATGTTGCAACAGTGGAGGAGGATGGAACCGCGGAGGAAGACAGCATGGGCGACAGCGGCTACCTCGAGTCCCAGGCTAATAACATGGACCCCCTCACTGTGAGTAGTGTAAATGATTGCAGATTGCGATCGATAAAGCTATGCTTATTCCTGATTTGACTGGCGCTTGATTCTCACAAACAGGCTATCTGTCCATCTCTCTCTATCTCTCCTCCAGGGAGGATTTATTTCAGAGGACATGACCCAGATGATCTTCTCGAGTTCCCCTGAGCAACAGCTAATGGCGACACAGCGCTTCAGGAAGCTGCTGTCTAAAGGTAAGAATGCCGGCTGTGCCCTGGCCTCCGTATGGGTGCCGACCTGACCACAAGTGTCCCTCTGACCCTTGCATGCCCAGTCTCTCACTGTTGTCGAATTCGTCACACAGAGCCCAACCCTCCCATTGATGAAGTCATCGCCACCAGTGGAGTTGTGGAGCGCTTTGTGGAGTTCCTTAAGAGGAGGGAAAACTGTACTCTGCAGGTAGATTCACGCAACCTGTCTTGATTCAGTCTGTGGGCAAAATGTTGCACATACACACACACACACACATATCTTTAGCAATGTCTGTGGATGTATGACCATTCAGGTAGTGATTGTTCATCCGGTGTGTGTGTGTGTGTCCAGTTTGAGGCGGCGTGGGTCCTGACCAACATCGCCTCAGGGACGTCCCACCAGACACGCGTGGTCATCCAGGCTGGAGCTGTGCCCGTCTTCATAGAGATGCTCAGCTCCGACTTCGAGGACGTCCAGGAACAGGTACGTCACACACCTCTGGGAAGGCCCTCTGTCTGCCATCCAGTGTTTGTCCTACCATTATATTAGGGGGGCTAATTATTGTTATTTTTTTAAGTACAGTTAATAAATTTAAAAAATAAATAAATTTATTTTTGTTATATAGTGCCAGATCACAAAATAAGTCATTTAAGGTTACCTTTCCTATAAAACAGGTCTATAGCTTGCTCTTATATTAAACTATATGGCCTTATGTTATTTATCTTATTTACATGACGGCTTGTCATTTCTGTCATTGGGACAGTAATGACATGCCCACCCACCCCCACCCCCCCCAAAAGATGTAAACCCAGGGGAAACACTGCCATCTCTAAGTCCTGTTACACATTTAATCTCAAAACACACACACCCGTCTCCTCTGTGTCTCTTGTTGCGCATGGAGCTGTGTTGAATACCAGTGTGTGTGTGGAGACGAATGTTTGATTGTGCCTCTGGTTTTGGATTGTTGCTGTACCACATTGTTTTGGATACACTCAGAATGTGCTTGTGATGCTGTGTGTTGCTGTCGCTGCAGGCGGTGTGGGCCCTGGGTAACATAGCAGGAGACAGCACAGAGTGCAGAGACTATGTGGTGGACTGCAACATCCTGCCCTCTCTAGTACAGTAAGTACTCCACTACCATCTCCCTTGCTTGAAATATACACTCTGTGATGTTTTTTTTTTGTTTTATAACAGGCCGTTATCAGGTGAACTATGTTCTTTGACAGATCAATACCTGTCGCTTCCCTCTCTCTGCCAGGTTGTTGGCCAAGCAGAATCGTCTCACAATGATGAGGAATGCTGTGTGGGCGCTCTCCAACCTCTGCCGAGGGAAGAACCCTCCTCCGGACTTCGCCAAGGTAACGTCCCACCTTTGACATCGCCACGGTAACAAACAGGACCCACCTCCCACATCACCATCTTGATGTCTCTAACCTAGAACCGTGGCAACAGCAGACCAACACACAGAACAATAGATGTTCTCCTCCTCCTCCCTCTCCTCCTCCAGGTGTCTCCATGTCTCAGTGTGCTGTCGTGGCTGCTGTTTGTCAACGACACGGACATCCTTGCGGATGCGTGCTGGGCTCTCTCCTACCTATCGGATGGCCCCAACGACAAGATCCAGGCCGTCATAGACTCAGGGGTCTGCCGACGCCTGGTGGAGCTGCTGCTGTAAGGACACACGCATCACTCGGTCACCATTCTCTCACACACACACACACACACATATACACACCTCTCAATGCTACAGACAATGACCTAACCCTGCGATGCCTCTTGTGGTGTCATTTCAGACACGCTGACTACAAGGTGGTGTCACCAGCTCTGCGGGCCGTGGGAAACATCGTCACAGGAGACGACCTCCAGACACAGGTAAAGACCGCAGACGTGAACGTCCTGCTTGCATTCAGAGCAGCTCACTGCTGGTCTGGCCAGGATTTGTCTTGTGTGTTGTTGTTGTTTCACTGTGTGTGTGTGTGTGTGCGCTCTCTCCAGGTGATCCTGAACTGCTCCGCCCTCCAGTCTCTGCTCCACCTCCTCAGCAGTCCTAAGGAGTCCATCAAGAAGGAGGCCTGTTGGACCATCTCCAACATCACTGCAGGAAACCGTGCTCAGATACAGGTACGTGTGTTTGTGCTTTAATGTTTCTTTAATGGTTTAATTTCCTGGGACCAGCAGTTCTATAACTCCGTCAGTCGTTCGGCTGGTCACTGCCTACGTGGTCACAGCTTGTTTTCATTCATGTTAGTCTGCTTCCAAGAGCTAACTCTCCTTGAATCTATTGCCTTTTGCTTCCCCCTCCTCTCTGTCTCTGTCTTTCTCTGTCTCTCTCTTTCTCTCCCCCCCCCCTCCTGCTGGCCTGTAGATGGTGATGGATGCAGGGCTGCTGCCCCCCATGATCAATATTCTCCAGGTGGCAGAGTTCCGAACCCGGAAGGAAGCAGCCTGGGCCATCACCAACGCCACCTCAGGAGGCTCTGCAGAGCAGATCAGGTACAGCCCCATGCCGGGAGCCCCCAGGCCTGCTCTCAAACTGCAGTCTGTCCAGGTGTCGTTCACCGCGTTGTCATTCGCTCAGGTAATCAAACTAAAATCTTCTGTGTGTTTTCTCTGCAGGCACCTTGTGGAGTTGGGCTGTATCAAGCCTCTGTGCGACCTCCTGACGCTGATGGACTCCAAGATCGTCCAGGTGGCCCTGAACGGGCTGGAGAACATCCTGCGGCTGGGAGAACTGGAGGCCAAGAGGGGCGGGGGCATCAACCCATACTGTGCTCTCCTAGAGGAGGCCTATGGTACGCACACATCCAGCCTAGCTGGCTCCTTCTCAAAAAATGAAGGAAGGACAGGATATTTGACAGCACACAGACCCAGGGGTTGGTCTTGACGGCCCTTGTGTTTTCTGCCTCCTCTCCAGGTCTGGACAAGCTGGAGTTTCTACAGGGCCACGAGAACCAGGAGATCTACCAGAAGGCGTTCGACCTGATCGAGCGCTACTTCAGCCCCGAGGATGAGGACCCGTCCCTGGCCCCGGCCGTCGACCTGCAGCAGCAACAGTTCCTCTTCCAGCAGTGCGAGGCCCCCATGGAGGGCTTCCAGCTATAATCCTCAACACCCCTCACCCTGGCACACACCCCTGCCCCTCTCTCTGCCCACTCCCTCAGATCCCCCCCCCAGCCCCTCCCCCCTTACCTCCCCCACACCCCCAACTCCACTAAGAGAGATTGATTTAATCATTATCATGATTACTAGAAGTGTAATATTTCCAGAGCACGTGTGTGTGTGTGTGCAATGCAGGCAGAGTCCTTGCAGTCCTGTCAGCCAGTTGGTGAAGGTTTTCGCTGTCGTGCTCTTAAGTCTTCTCTGAGCTCACACCCACACGCTTATTGTTCAGCAGCACAGCAACAACAACCCTCCCTCCTCCTCCTGCTCCCCTCAGCCCCCTCCCAGCCTCCCTCATTCAGAGGACACAAAACTGCCCCTTCACCCTAACTGGCTTGTTACCATATGGAGAGAAAAGAAGAAAAAAAAACGTGTCCACGACCACATTCTCAGACCATGACCTGACCCAGACCCGGAGGAAATGGGAGTGGGTACAGCCAAGCTGTTTGTCTGACTAAACTGCATCAACGACTGAGAAAAGCTACACGCGGATATGCCAAACCCCCCCAACCAGCATCCAATCCAAACACTGGACTGACCGTGAGACTGTGTGACCACACAACCGTGTCTCGACCGTGGTCATTGGACTGACCCACCCCCAGCGGCGTGATGTGGCCAGTCCAAACCTAAGGACTCAATGACTTCTACTGAAGGCACTTAAAAACGACAAAAAAAGGAGGTTACTTTGCCCTCTTTTTTGGCCATTGATTGGTCACCATGGATTGACTTAATAGGAGTTTAACCAGTGGTTGTGAGGGGTGGAGCCTGTTTTTGTGACTAACCTGGCTTGTTTTACCCTTCCAGTCCCCATATCATGCATTCCTTTCTACAGTGGCGGGACTCCCTCCATCTGTATTGCAGGCTCCATCCCTAAGAGTTTGGGCTGGCTCCTGCCTCTGGTGTGATACATATACCCCATGGAATCATGGGAATTGGAGTCTTCCCTCGCACTGAGACAAATGGACGGACGTAGACCAGACAAAATAAAACTATTTATTTCCGTGAGCCTGTCCAACAGACCATGGGAACTTTGAAAACCTAAATCTGCTATTCAATTTCATTTGTGCACTTTAGTTCAGGAATTTCACCTGTTCATTCAGAATTTTTCAGAAGTTTTTAGCGCTCACTTTTCATTGGCTCACAATGGCTCTTTCCCCTCCTCAGGAAGTGAGGTGTAAATACTCTGTAAACAGTTGGGACTATAACTAATGAACTAGTTGTTTCACTTCAGCTCGACAATGTCTCAAGGCACTTAGAATTACACATGTCAAGAAATATTCAAATTCCACTAGTCTGTGGGGGTATTGGCTATTGAGATACTGTTCTGTCTCCAGTTTGATCATGCCAAATAAGTACACCAACCTAATCCAACGATGTGATTGTACAACAGAGTTGAGAAGAAAAAAATATAAATTCTTTGAAAACATGATATGCTTTAATTTGGGAGAAAACCTGTCAGTACCAGAGGTGCCAAATTAATCTCTCACGAAAACGAAGCAGAGAATAGAGATATTAAAATTTAAATTGAATACTACCAATTTATTAGTCACCAAGGCTGAAAGATTGTTTTCCAAGTTCTTTATTTTGTCAGATTCCTCCATTGATTACTTGCTCTTCATGTTCAATACTGCAGTCGTATTAAGTTTGTGTAACTGTCCTATGTTATACCATTTGCATAAATGCTGTTTCATGAACTTGTCGTGAACTTGTCTCATTCAAGTCAAACCTCTGATTCTAACACGGTGCCATCAAACTTACTCAGAACTACTTTGACAGCCTTAGATTTTCACAATCATTTGAATGGCTTTACAACACACAGAGGTTTGCACACTGCTCAGTGTCAGGACACTAAATTGAGGTAAGGATGAAGCTAGAGGGAGTGATCTGGCATGTATACAAGGACCCATCTCTGATCCACCTTTCCAATGTACTTACCTGAAAATAAGCCATGTTCTACATGTAAGTGCAAAACGTATACGGGTGTACCTTAGGTCATGATTTAGCCATCCTGACTGAAATGTAGTACACCCAGAATGGACCAAATTATCCTTAACACTTATCACATTTTAAAACTAAAGTTTTACTTTCTTGCTAGGATAAATATGGTTACATTTAAGGCATTTACACAGAGGAGCATGAGAGAAAAACAAGGATGGTTTTGACAGTCACATGTTAAGCTATATTCAGAATAATGAGTGAGTGCTTTCATTAGGTCAGCAAAAACCCAAAACAAAAAAAGCACTTCCAGACAATTTGGACCAATTTATCAAACGCAGATTATGGAGGAAAAAAGCAATGAACATTTGGCATACTTCCATTGTGTGGGTGAGATACTCTAAACCAGCGGTTCCCAATCCTGGTCCTCGGGCCTCCCTGCCCTGCATGTTTTAGATGTTTCCTTGTTCCAACACACCTGATTCAAATGAATGGTCGTTAGCAGGTTTCTGCATAACTAGATAACGACTCATTCATTGGAATCAGGTGTGTTGGAACAAGGAAACATCTAAAACATGCAGGGCAGGGAGGCCCGAGGACCAGGATTGGGAACCCCTGCTCTAAACCAAATACATATACTCAGTAAAGATTTCTCTATAAAATGAGTTATTGTATACAAATGACCTCTCATACATTATTTTGAAATAGACAGGGGATCTGGGGTGTAAGTAACTGAACCAAAATTAAATACCAAATCTCTGCTCAATTCCTGTGCAATGCTACGTTACAAGAGAAATGGAGTTCCCAGTACCACAGGCTACCGTACCAACCATCAGCCCAGTGGATGTGACTGCAACAGTGTGACACAAGAGTGTAGTGTTGGGGGACAGGTGTAGGTGTGGTTGTTCTCATCCAGTTCCTCTCACTGAGCCTTTACAGTCAGGCTAGCTGCTTCTATGGCCGCTGCTGTGTCCTTCTCCTTCTGTATCTCTTCTCTCCATCTCGCTTTCTTCTCCATGTTCTGAGAGGTCAGAGACTCGTGTCTGCCAGCGGCCTGGGAAGGGGCAGAGGAAGAGACAGTCAGGCAGAGGAAGAGACAGTCAGGCAGAGGAAGAGACAGTCAGGCAGAGGAAAAGACAGTCAGGCAGAGGAAGAAACACTCAGGCAGAGGAAGAGACAGTCAGGCAGAGGAAGAGACAGTCAGGCAGAGGAAGAGACACTCAGGCAGAGGAAGAGACAGTCAGGCAGAGGAAGAGACAGTCAGGCAGAGGAAGAGACACTCAGGCAGAGGAAGAGACAGTCAGGCAGAGGAAGAGACAGTCAGGCAGAGGAAAAGACAGTCAGGCAGAGGAAGAGACAGTCAGGCAGAGGAAGAGACAGTCAGGCAGAGGAAGAGACACTCAGGCAGAGGAAGAGACAGTCAGGCAGAGGAAGAGACAGTCAGGCAGAGGAAGAGACAGTCAGGCAGAGGAAGAGACAGTCAGGCAGAGGAAGAGACAGTCAGGCAGGAGAAAACCGAGCCCAGGATGACTCAGTTGAGGCATCTTCAAGCTCAGTTATCACTTTCATTTGAAAGTTTAGTAACATTTTCCTTTCAGAACTGACCCGAGGTGAACACCAAGACAACACAAATGAACCGTAACACATGCTAGAACATGGACCCTACGAGTCATGTACTCAACTCACTTCTAAAAGGAGAGGAGAAGGGTAAATCCATCCAACCCAGGACATTTCTGTCAACACGTGAACATGGAGAACAGCGTGTACACACTCGCATGCATGCGCGCACATACTGACATCACTGTGTTTCTCTACTGCCTGTTAAAGCTCACCCGTTTTCCCAAGATGACCGTGACTAGACAGGCTCCGATGGTGACCGCCATCATTATGTAGCAGGCCTTCACTCTGACTTTGTTCCTGGCCGCATCAATCATCTCGAACCTGTGTGAGGTATATAAAATATTGTCTCAATCCAATAAAGTCACTCCTGAAAAACTTTACAACACGCAGTACATGTCATGGGAGGGTGTGTTACTGTTTAATAAGAAGAAAGTATGAGGTGTGGCTGTGAGAGAGTCTGGGGAGGAGGACTGTTTGGGACAGACTGACTGTTTGGGACAGACTGACTGTTTGGGACAGAGTGACTGTTTGGGACAGACTGACTGTTTGGGACAGAGTGCTGCTCTAAATCAAACCAACAGATCTTCATAGATCTCCTCCCTGATGGCAGACGTCCCAAATTATCTTTGCCTTCGGACAGATTTGGTTTGAACTAACAGCAGTTGTCCCACACGACCAGCCCCCCCCCCCCCTCCCGTAACAACACTCATCCAATTAGCTGGCAGCTAGCACGGCAGTGATGTCACTCGGTGTAAACAGCCAACCAGAGGTGGGTGTGCTGGGACGTCTGGTGTAAACAGCAGAGTCACTTACGACACAAGCTCTGGGATCTGGTCGGGGGTCTTGAAGCGTCCGGACCAGACTAGGATCTTCCTGTCCATGTTGGATGGTCTGTAGCCGGGTAGCTTGAACCCAGGACGGGGTGCTGGGGGGGGGGAACAGAGCAGAAGGTAACTAAAACCAACTGCATGTTCCACTGGCCCAAGTGTACTGTATACAAACAGTAGATTCACATCCCGTGCGATAAACATAGATTAAGATATTGTGTATGTTTCACATGCTCCAGCCATTAACTTCAACCCTGTGATGACCTCACTTGCCTTGTTCCCCATCCTCAGGGACAAGACGGTAAACTTTCCCCTGGTTTCTACTGTAGCGTGCTGGACCTGTTAATCCACTATGGGGCGTCCAAGGAAACTTTAAACTGAGAGGACTTTTCAATGTTTCCGATAATATGATTATGTTTGAGGGATGTTGTTGTAGAACAACCTCACTCATGCACCCATGTGGCCCAATCAGAGAGCTGCACTATCACTACAGTGCCAATTAAGAGGTTCACATTCAGTACTTGCCAACGTTACAGAGTTATGTTATCTTTAATAATCTGTTCTTGGAAGCCTCTTCCATTTCCTGAATAGCTGTGCTGAGATAATAATCTGGCTAAATGCGGTTTATTTATCTTTACAAAAAGAATCAACTCTCTGCTGTGTTATCCAATTTACAACACTAAGTACCACATAGTCCAGTCAAGTTAGTACTGAATCCTACAGCAACTACAAAATGCTCCCTATCTTTGTCACTTTCATCCTCAGGCTCCCAGTCTGTTTATTGGAATGGACCCTCAGAGGAAATGGGGGCTATATTTGGAATTGGGATCAGGATCTCTTTAACTCAGCTCTCGTCAACTCATCCCTAACTAGGATCTCTACAGAAGTGTATGTTTGTTATTTAGATTATTTTGCGTTCGTGTGTTTGTCGTACCTTGTGCTGGTACTGCAGGCACCTCAGTGTGCCCCTCCTGGGGTTTGTTACACATCCTCCGAACACCCCCATTCTCCTGCGCATGTCCGCGCCACTGACCTGGTGAAAACACATCGTGATAACAGATACCCGAATCCTGAGTTCTTATTCTGCTCTCCTGGTACAACTATTGTCATTAGTTGTTTGTTGACAGCGGTCCCATTTGTGAAGAATAGGTAAACGCCCACGCCCAGACTATCTTAGCAGGCAATACTTGTACTTAAGTTAAGTATCTTCGCAAATTAAAATCCTCATGTACGTTGTTTTTGATATAAGCGTCCTCCAAATGCTTACATTATTGTTATTAAAAGCATTATTATGGTTGTAAATAGAAAAGGACAACCGAGGAACACACCCCCCTTTACTCTTGGCCCACAACGACAGCACGTATGCCCAAACATCAAGAAACCTAACTACGAGGTGTAGGCCTACTGTACGACGATGACGATCAAACTATATCTAAAGTGTTAATAGGCTTATAATACGACCCGGTTTAATTTGAACAACCGTCACACGTGAGCCAGCTACAGAAGCCTTGCTAGATAGCAGAAACTATGAAAACCGCAAAAATACGAAAACAATACAACTAAGTTACTCACCAATCAACGTCCCAGTGGCAATGCGAGATCTGATGAAGTTCATATTAAAAAGCAGTAGTATATGCCACAATCCGTTAAGCCATGAAGGTGTGAAATCAAAAGTTCTTTGGCTGTTGAATGTCAACCCTCAGTCATATCGTTCCAAAACACTAAAGTGAGCTGTCGCTGCAGTCTAAGGACCCTTGGACATTTTGCTACATGCCTGCTTAATTCTGCTTCTGACGCACGTAACCTTCTTCACACAGCCTGGGTGCTTCGTGTTGATGTTCACATGAGAGATAATACCGTTATATTCACATATATAGTTGAATACACACATTTATATAGTTGTAATTACAAAGAATTAAACACATGAAAAATTTGCTATATGTGTATATCTTAAACCATAAATACTTGCGTTCACACCTTAGTATTTTATTAGGTTAGTTTGCGCAATTTATATTTAATCGCCGTCATAATATGAACAGAAACACTTCAAACACCAAAATGAATTTCTATAGATAATATAATTAAATGTTTTTGTTCAGGCATCCACAAAAGACATACATAAATTTTGTAAGCGTGCAGGACCTGTTTATCCACTATGGCGGCGCCCAATGAAACTTTAAACTGTGAGGACTTTTCAATGTTTCAGGTAATATGATTGTGTAAAAAGTCTCGCTTACAGATACTATATCATGAAATTGCATTTTCCTGAATCGACACACAAAGCAAATGGGCAGGTCCCGTTCTCTATGGTGTGGATCACGGTGAGATTGAATTAGTGACCCCTTCTCTTTGCTGCGGAGCAGCCAGTACTTGCACAGGGTTCAATGTGCATTATATGTAAACGGAGTAATGACAATAAGTTTTGCATGTCGGTTGATGTCGGTTGAAGGATAGCTGAGATCTCGTACAGCTTGTAGATTGTCTTTATCATTGCATCACGATAATCTCTTTAGGTCATTATAGCACATAACAAGAAACCATCGTGCTATATTTCTGAAAACTTGCAGCCTAAGTTCGTGTAGTTTCCGTGACTAGACTACTTCCAAGAGCCACGTCAGTCAGTCTCACAGATTCATTCAAATCATGGACACAGAAACAGCAAGTGTTATTCACATAGTGAATGAAGTCCCAAAGCTAGTTCCATTTAACTTGTCAAACTTCTTTCCTCCATGTACCAATCATGTTTTCACATTCAATTCACAACGCAGATACTTTTATCAAAGGTGATGTGCAAATAATGCAAAGATTAAGCCAATAGTGCGTATGCAATAGGGATTGGTACTCAATCAAATGCGCAGCTTCTTATTCCTCTATCTCTGTGCTTACCAGGAGGTGCTGAAAGTGATGCGCACCATCGACGACAGGATTGTCCACGCCCTCAACACCACAGTGCCCACAGTGTCCTTCTCGGGCAAGGTCGACGCCACGCAGACATGCAAACAACTTTATGAGTCTGTGAGTGTAATTACCTTGCTCTTCCCGAGCATGTGCAGCGTGTGTTAGTTCAAAGTGTAGGACATTTTCTCAAGCTCAAAATTTTTAGATCACCGTTTGTCCTCTCGGTTTCTTTGGTTACGCTGTAACCTCGTTCCTGTATGTTGTGTCGTCTCTCTGGTAGATGATGAAGGGCCATCTAAGCCGAGACAGAGCCATCAAGAGCTGTATAGCCCAGACCTCAGAGGTGGTGGGGCAGCTGCGAGAGGAGAGAGGAAGGGACCGTGACAACGTGACCCTCGTCAAACAACTCAGGAAGGAGCAGACTAAGGTAAGACGAGTTTGGTCACCGCTAGAGTGCAGCAGAAGCATTCGTGACGGATTAGTACGAGTTCGACAAGTACGAGGGGCCCTGTGAGGCTTGTTTCTCATCACTGCAAGTGAATTGCTCATGCATACATATTCTGTAAATCTATGCTCGCTCATATGTGAACACATACTCAGATGAATCACTTGCACATGCGTTTGAGAAAGCTCACTGGAAAAGCTGACATACACATTGTTGAACACTTTTAGATTGTAACTGAATCTGCTGCATATGATTTAAAAACCTGGTTAAAAGGTTTGATTGACGTTTTCCATTACATGTATCTGCGGTCTTACATATAGATGTGTGTGCATTTCACACATATAGATGTAAATCATTTCAGTTATACATGAAAGATAAACTTTCAGTAGCTTACAGAGGCCATTCTCAGTTAGACGGAAAGCTGAAGTAAAGAGCACACCTTGAGCGAATGATTACGGCAGATGGAGAGGAAAATACAGTATATTCTATGTGTATGCATGAAGGTTTATCGAGTTAAATAAGTAAAACATGCATGTAAGTCCTACTCGAAGACAAATCTTAACCGACATTTCTTTTTCTCTCCTCTAGTTAAAACTGATGCAATCAGAGCTGAATGTTGAAGAGGTCGTCAATGATAGAAGTCTGAAGGTGAGAGGGCGTTTCTGTTCTGTGCAGGGTCTTGTACGGTTTGACCTGCATTCTTGTCAGTAAATCCCATCGTTTTTGTGCGTGTAGACATATTCCAGCTCCTAGTTGTGAAAGAGGTTACGGTGGTCACTGTCATCTGCTCATGGCCAGCTCAGCCTAAATCTGGTGTAAAAAAAAAAAAAAAAAAGGGAAGTCGCCACATTCCATACTCCTTTTACCAAACACACACACATTCTATATCTAACATGATCTCTTCCCCAAGAGCACACATGCACACAATTGTCTCTTATTTGATTTACTTTAATCTATTTGAACGTATAGACGTGTTCCACCTCCTAGTGGTGAAAGAAGAGAGAAAACAGTCTCTCTTCAGCTGTTGTACAGGATGTAGCCAGCCCATTCTTGGAACTAGTGGCTTTTGAGGGGAGTGGACATTCCATACTCCTTTTCACACACTCACCTACACCCACATCTACGCGTGTGGAACACAGGTGAACAAATGGTCTCTTATCTGCTGTAAATGGAGTCAGATGGCTGAGTGGATAGGGAACCGGGCTAGTAATCTGAAGGTTGCTAGAGCCAAATGACGTTGTGTCCTTGGGCAAGGCACTTCACCCTACTTGTCTCGGGGGGAATGTCCCTGTACTTACTGTAAGTCGCTCTGGCTAAGAGCGTCTGCTAAATGACTAAATGTAAATGTAAATTAAAGCATACTAACCCAAGGGTTGTGCTGCGGCACTCAGAACAGCTTGCAGCATAAAAAGCGATCACAAACTTCCTTCATTGACCCATCTTCCTTTGCTCCGGTACATCTCAGGTGTTCAGTGAAAGGTGCCGAATCCACTACACTCCTCCTAAGGTTAAGTGATTGCCTATTTTGGTTTCCTGGGACAAGACGCAGATCCAGTTGGCTGCACCAGGACTGGATACAGAACCAGCAGGGTGTTGCAGCCCAGACCGACGGGCCTCTGTCATCCGACCAGCTCATTTCAGTTGTTGCCCACGACGATCAGGACACTGTGTTACCGTGTCGATGCATAATTACCAATGTAAAGGAAAGAGCCATCATTGTGTTTATTTTCTAACAAACATCCCCCAAACAAAGATTTTTTAAAGTGCATTAATTGTTATCCAATGGTATTCATGGAGTAAAATATGAGGCTGGCTTTTTGAGCCAGATTAAGTTGTAAACAGTGTTTGTTTGACCCCCATGACCAACATCCATTCTATGACTAAAAAGGGGATCAATTCCTCACTGCAAAGGACTCAACATAATCTGACTGAAGCACTGTCTCCAATGTGTCTTTAACATGTGTGTACTGTGTTCTAATCCTTGAACAGTGGTCTGGTCATTCCAGATCCTTAAGTAATGTGTGTGATTGCAGTTCTCTCAGGTTTACATTGCGAAACACACACACACACACACAACAGGTTCTCACTGGTTGTAGTCATAGAAGGGATAAGGGCGTGATGTGAAAGAATCTGATGTTTACCAGACACGATGAGTAATCGTCTGCTGCTTATGAGTGTGCAGCCCAGCATATCTTAGAACTTGTGGTTTTTCAAAAGGAGAAGTGACCGCATTCCATTCCTTCATCCAAAACACATAATTTAAAGTAATTTTCTTTAATTTATTTCATTGGCTGAGTTACAAAAATGTTTTGTCTTCCAATCAAACTGCTAATATGATTACACACACAATCATGTTTGAATATGAAACAAACTTTTTAATATACATTTCTGCACAGAGAAATTAGGAAAAAAAAAGAAAACATGATCCCAGATAATTTTATAACGAATCATAAAAAATCAGAGTAAAACAACCAGGCACTGGAGGGGATCAGGTCTACTTAAAGACGTATATCACTTTTACATCAGAAAAACTCAATGGGATCCTGGTGGGATTTGGAATCCTGCAGGCTCGTCAGATCCAGTTTTCCTCCTGCGTGAGGAAGCATCTTGTACACGCGCAGGTGAACATGGTCATCTCCCCCAACATGGACCTAGAACAAAAAACGATACATTTGAGGAGGTAGGTAAGCTACGTGAAATACAACACAACAAGCATCCTATCCAGATCATAAACTGTACGTCTACTAACCTTAATAAAGTAGTTTGTACCGGCCACAACCTGCGTCTTGAACGATTTCGCTGTGAAGGTGTCAAAACTCTTTCCGGCCTTCTTCTCTGCATGTGGCTTCATCTGTGCGTAAAATATAGCTAGTTTAGATTTTTTATATTGAGCCCATTGCAATCTGTGCAGTAATAATAAAAGGCTCAGATATACTATCTATTCAAAGAAGATTCAGGGAACTAATAGATACCATTAAAGGCACGGGCCCTGGACGAAAGTAAATTGTTAACTTACCTCATCACAAATCTTTTGGACTTCATCCGTAGCTGTTTCTGCAGCTGATGTTCCTCCACACATCATTTTTGCTGAATAAGGAATAACGACAGAAGACGAAAAAATGTAATGGTGAGAGAGAAAGATGCTGCTCTTATTTGTTTTCCAGACCTGGGAGTTCCGTTTGGGTAGCGATCACATGACCGTCGTTCTGGGACATACCATTATTTTGAATTTGGAACATACCATAGCCTATAGTTAACTTTTTACCAAAGGAAATTTAAATGTTTCCTGCCAACGTTATTTAATATCATGGGACATATTTCATAGTCCTAGCTGGATGGTTTATTTAAGAATTCTGAGGAAATATAGAACTAGATTTAAACATATGGACTCCCCCACTGTATTTCACGTGGTTTATTCGTTAAAATGTTTCCCAAAATTATTTCGCAAAAAAGGAAAACACAAACATTGATTAGTGGTGTGCTTGTGACAGGACTTCAGAATGCATGTTTAAATTGAAATACGTATTTGAACGACAAAGATTTATCGATTTTTATATTCCAGCACTGCCAATAGAGGGCAGAATATAAAAGTAGCCCTTCAACAGCCGACATGTAGTTTGTTATCAAGCCAACATGTTGTCTTACCTGTTATCACGGAGAACAGTAATTATAGTAGCCGACACTGCCAGCCGTCTGCCTCTCGGCTCGTGTGGTCACTGGCTGAGCTTTAGAACGTCGACATCAAAGTCTGGCAAACCCTTGATCGACAGCGGTAAAGTTTATTAGATTGTTGGGCTAGTAGCCTACCTTGTATTTTGTTGGTTAGGCTACGCTCTAGCTTCAAATACTGCAGATCCAGTTAGGAGGGTTTTGACTGCCTTTTCTAGTAAATGAGCCTATGTGTATATTTGTAGCCTGCTTTGTAACCGTTCAACAATGGATGTTATCGGGAACAGGTCGATAGGTCACCCATCTGTGCGACGAGAAGCCTCTGAACTGTTACACTGTATAAAGGGCCCAGCAGGCTTACTAGAATTCTATGGCAAATGTTGTTGTACGTGACAGGATAAACTTGTGTCAGCGATGGATGGTGAGTGTAGGTTGTGCAATGATTTGGCATGTAGCTGTTGTGATGCAATGATAGTTAATGTAATATTGTGGTTTCAGACTCAGTGGTGTCCTATGAGCAGCTGAAGAATATGCTGTCCAGACGAAACATTCAGTTGTTTGATGTCCGCAATCCCGATGAATATCTCGCTGGTCGAATTCCTGACTCTGTGAACATTCCATGTAGGTGTGTGTGTGTGTGTGATATACATCAGTGTTTGTGTGTGTTATTGTGTGTGTGTGTGTGTGTGTGTGTGTGTGTGTGTGTGTGTGTGTGTGTGTGTGTGTGTAATATATGTCATGTTTTTTATGCATGTTTCAGTGGGTGAGCTGGAGGAATCTCTGAAGCTGTCCCCTGAGCACTTTAAGCAGACCTTTGAGGTGCCTGCTCCATTGAAAGACGCTGACAATATCGTTTTTCACTGCAAGAGTGGAAACAGGAGTGGCAAAGCCTTGGCCATTGCCTATAATCTGGGGTTCACTAGGTAAACACTGCTACATCCATGCCTGTAACCTCCCTCAGTGCTTGTTGGCCTGTATTTCAATGAACTGTTTTGGCTTTCAATGTCTGTTTTCTTTTCTCTTTTAGAGCAAGACATTATAAAGGGGGCTACAGCGAGTGGGTTGAACGAGAGGGCAAATGATGGCACATATATAACCGGCCTTTTCAGGGAGGTTTGTTTTGTTCCTGTAACAGATGATGTTACTGCAAGATCTGATACTTCTTCCTCTGATATATCTTTGAATTATGTGTATAACTGCTTACTGATTTTGACAAGGTGTGTGCATGGTACTGAATGCAATCGAGTGGTTTAGGATCCCATTAAACCTGACTTGCACAATAGGTTTGACCCTAACTCAAGATATCAAATATTTGTTATATTGCTTTTGTGACAAAAGTATTACTTCTGACAATCTGAAGTTACTGAGCAACCTTAAGGTCCTGTGCGTGAAAGAGGTTTGATAAAAAATAAATACATTTGAAACAAAAAATCCAAGCACGTCCTTTAGTGTCTTTCTTGTTTGTTTTTGGAACATTGAAACATGTCTGTGTGAATACACACGGATGGGTTGAAGTCCATGTTGTGGTAATTCAAGGCTCTTTCTGTCATTTCAACTTTGAGCCAGTAGATGGCAGCAGTGTGTTACACTACCCAGATAGATCTCATGCAAAAGCGTGTTCCCAACTAAAAGTATTCACCACAGTTAAACTCCTGTTCTTAAAGGGCCAGTATGCATGGTCATTGATGAGGGTCAAACTTGCATAACTCTGGTCAGCTATTTATCTTGTGACGGCTCTGCAAACAGCTGTCAAGCATGCAGTCAGCTCAAGGTCTCAGTATCTCTCACTGAGGAGGAAGGTTGCTCTCTTACCTCTCTCCCCCAACCCAGGGGTGCAGATGGAATTTTTGAACCGAGGGGGACCAAGCTTTCAGCAAATGGTTCCAACTCAATTTTGTGTAAGATATATGTATATATACTGAAGCTGCAATAAACATTAGTATGTCAATCACGCACCAAAACTTCATGCCCTCTGCAAATGTTTCATTTAAACATTTGCTGATCCAAGCAGGATGTAAATGATTACAAATATAACAATGTGTATGAACACGGAAGTATAAACACTTAAACAGTTTTAAACAAATACAAATAAGTATAGCCTACATACCATGAAATGTGAAATTAAATTTAAACTTTAAATTAAATATTCCTAATTCTCTCTGCAAGTATGACTTTTCATTGTAATTTTTTTTCCAATAATAAACAAAATGTATTTAAAAAAAAAATCCCTCTGCTGCCAAACTAATTTACTCTCTAGAAGCAGACTCGGCAGCCCAGACAGACGGGCCTCTGTCATCCGACCAGAGGCCTGTTCCATAAAGCGAGTTTACCGAATAAGCCAGACTTATGTCAGTTAGTCGGACTCATTTCTTGTTCATTCGGTTCTATAAAGCTAGCTCAACGTAGTTCGAACTCGGTTACTATGGCAACTTAGGCTACGAAACTAGTCTGGTCAGGGTCAGACTAACTCTCTGGCTTAGCGTGACTTGGTGCTTAACCAGACATTCCTGTAACACTGACCCAACGGGAAAACGATGATTTTCCACGTATATTCTCATTTTCTTAGTCTCATCAGTTCAACATTGATAGAAAATCAACGTAAATAGCCTACATAGGCTACAACATGTAGTCTAAATGCATTAAACAATAATGAACAATGCTTTGATAGGCTACGCACCATAGCCGTTAAATGTATGGATGTTAGTTTGTGATTTCAAATGTTTAGGCATCAGGCATAGGCCTACATCTCAATCTAAATTATCCGAATATATTTATCATAGCAATATAATTGTTAACAGTAGCCTACAATTGCAAAACGAACCTAAATCCGCCCTCCATTTCCCCGACACAAAACCCATGTTAAAAAGTTAGCACTAGGCTACTGGATAATGTTTTAGTTAATAGTAGGCTATTTATTTTAAACAATGTCAAAAAAGTCCATTTAGATTAGTTTAGAGGGTATTTTTTAATCAACAAAGGTCTACTTTCACGACGTCAATCATGGCGTGTCATTTTACTTCGATTGAAGCGGTGGATGAGGGAGCTGTCATTGTACACGATTTAAAGGGGACGTTCTTTCTGGAAGAAGTCATGTGGCCGTGTGCATTGCATTTGCCGTGGTGGATTGAATAATCCATGTTTTACCTTTCGGGATGTTAAAAAATAGGATGCACGCGCAATTAGCTTGACTACGTAAATCTGGCTTGAATTAGTACCCAGACAGCAAAATGTGTTTGGGCCAGATCTGGCCCAGGTCTTCATTACCATTTGGCCCAGATCCGCTTTACGGACCTGGGCCGGGCTCATCCTTTCCAACGGCCCAATACCGGAACAGGTCGGAATTACGGATCAGAGACAGATCTGGGCCAGAACTGGCCCAGTACAGTTATTAATGCCATGACGTGTGGTGCGGATCTGGCCCAGATCCGCGACTCATATCAGGGGCTCATCTGGCCCTGCTCTGTGATTCATACTATCAGAAAATTAATGGCCAAACAAATACCCACACAATTTATAATTTTCAAACGTTTTATTTTAAACAGGCACAAGAGAACATTTAATTTAAACATTTCATTTTCATTTCATTTTCTATTTCATTTTCCCGGTACACACATTAAAAAAACAAAACAAATGTGAACATTGCACACGCTTATTGACCATCAGTTGGGTGTGACCGGGCACGGCGGCCACCCCCGCGGTCGCAAGCCAGATTCAACCACCTGATGGCACAATGATTGATCTCCACGTCGGTGGCTTTGTCGCAAATGCGATTCTTCCTTACTGCCCCTGTAAGACGTACAAAAAGCACACAAAGCAAAGAAACAAAGAGTACATATTAGATTCAATATTCAAAGATTCTTTATTACATGAATTGCATACTTTTCCCGTTTGGATCTGCGCCAAATGCCAATGAATGAAGAGCTGGTCCAAACACATTTTGCTGTCGACCATGGTGCTTTAGATAACTATTGCGGTAATACGTTCATAGTGTGTTGATGTTGAAGATTAACCTAAATGTGTATAATACAGTGAGACTTTGGATATGGTACTGACGTCCGAACTAGTTAATGTATTTGGACTTGGGAAGTGGGCGCTAGCAGTAGCTAGCAGCGATCATCACAGTGTAGTAGTACCAGCAGCAACGCTAGCTACAGACAATAAAGTGGTTAGTGCTAACATGGTCTACGATGTTGCAGCTAACACACAATGGACACGATATTCAGCAATTTTGGTGGATAATAAAGATCCCCGATTTGGCCTGATGTTCACATTAGTTGTGGATGTTTTAAAGAACCTATACAGTACTACCGTACCAGCTAACCTTACGGTAGCTATGCTACTAGCTTGTCTAGCACGTACGTCTGAGGTTGTCAGAATAATGTGTCAACAGTTTGGAAACTTCTATATTTAAAATACATATTTAACAGACTTACATGACATCAACCCCAGTTTACTTTTAAATTTCTACTTACTAATAATGCACTTACCAACAATCACAAATCTCAACAATCAAACGGTGCAGCCTGCCTTACACTCTGCATAAGTCAGATAGAGTGGCAGGCTCTACTAAGCGTTCCGTTAGTTGTGGCGCGTCTGGTCTGCGCAGCTGGCCCGGATCCGGCCCACACCCGCCGGGCGGACTCGATTCAGTTGTGGCGCGTCTGGTCTGCGCAGCTGGCCCAGATCCGGCCCGCACCCACCGGACGGACTCGATTCAGCTGTGGCGCGTCTGGTCTGAGCAGCTGGCCCGGATCCGGCCCGCACCCACCGGGCGGACTCGATTCAGTTGTGGCGCGTCTGGTCTGCGCTGCTGGCCCGGATCGGTGCCGCACCCGCCGGACGGAATGTCACAGACAGAATTGCTATAGACGTCTGGCCCACATTTGGTGCAGATCTGCATTGTGAGTGCGACTGCTGCGCGAATCTGCTGATTCGAAAACGGATCTGGCACAGATGTAAATGCTGTCTGGGTAGGACTGCGTGAGCTGAAATTGGCCTTCATGGAACCGCTTAAGCCCCACTTGACTAATTAAACTTATTTAAGTCTGGTTTAGGACTTTAAGTCTAGCTTTATTGAGCGGCCTTTATGGAATAGGCCCCAGCTCTGCCTCATTTCAGTTTTTGCCCACGACGATCAGGACACTGTCTTACTGTGTCGATGCATAATTACCAATGTCAAGGAAAGAGCCATCATCGTGTTTATTTTCTAACAGACATCCCCTCCCAAAAGTTTTTTTAAAGTGCATTAACTGTTATCCAATTGTCTTCCTGTGTTGAAGCTGGCTGGCCAAGATGAGTAATCGTCAGCTGCTTATGAGTGCAGCCCAGCATATCTTAGAACTTGTGTTTTTTTTAAAGAAGTGACCGCATTCCATTCTTTCATCCAAAACACAGAATTTTAAGTAATGTTCTTTCATTTCTTTTATTGGCCGTTTTACAAAAGAAAATGGTGTCATACAATATAACTGCTAATACGATTACACACACACCATCATGTTTGAATATGACACATTTCTGCATCGACAAATTAGGATGAAAACATGATCCCAGATTTAAAATTCTAACAAATCCAGTACAGAGACTGAAACAACCAGGCACTGGAGGGGATCAGGTCTACTTGAAGACGTAGATCTCTTTTACATCAGAAATACTCAATGGGAGCATGGTGGTATATGTTCTCCTGCAGGCTTGTCAGTTCCAGTTGTCCTCCTTCGCAAGGCAACCTCTCCCACACCCGCAGGTGAAGATGGTCTTCTCCCCCAACATAGACCTACAACCAAAAATGATATGTTTGAGGAGGTAGGTAAGCTATGGGAAATATGACACAACACGCATCATATCCAGATCAAAACTGCACCTTTCTTTACCTTAATGAAGTAATTCATACCGGCCACAAGCTGCTTTCTGTAGAATTCCGCTGTGAAGATGTGAAAAGTCTTTCCGGTCTTCTTCTCTACTTGCTCCTTAATCTGTGCGTATAATACAGGTAACAGGTTATTGATATTGGGCCCATTGCAGTCTGTGCAATAATAATAATAGGCTCAAATACTATCTATTCAAAGAAGACTCAGGGAACTAATGGATTTCATTAAAGGCACAGGACCAGGACGAAAGTAAATTGTTAACTTACCTCATCACAAATCTTTTGGATTTCAGGTGTTGCATGTTCCTGCTTTGCTAGTCCCCCAAATTTACGATCCATTTTTCTTGAATAAGGAATAACAACAGAAGACAAAAAGATGTAATGGTGATAGAGAAAGATGCTGCTTTTATTTGTTTCCTTGACCTGGGAGTTCCGTTTCAGTAGCGATCACATGACCATGAGGGTTTATTTGGAACAGCCAAATTAACTATCATTGCAAAACAACAGTTACATGCCAAATCATTGCACAGCTTACATTCACCATCCATCACTGAAACAAGTTTATCCTGTTTTGAACATGTACTGCACAATTGACCATAGAATTCTAGGAAGTCTGGGTCCTTTATACAGTGTAACAGTTCAGAGGAAATTAGTCACACAGGTTGGTTGCCTATTGACTTGTTGTAAAAAAAGAAACATCTTTAGAGATACACACACACACACACACACACACACACACACTGACCTCTCTGCTCAGATTGGAGAAGAAACGAATGAAGGAATAACACCCTAATCCACTGGTATAGAGACAGACTGAGACCAGAGTGCAGCTGTGACCCCCAGAACCACAGACACTGTAGGCTCTGTACCTCCGAGCCCAGGGACGGCAGAGGGATGGACAGGGGTCACACTGAGGTCAGGGGTCAAGTTCTGCTCAATTATCAAATTACTGGGGGAAAGAAAGTATGCTATTATAAAAAAGTAGTGTAGGAATATCTGGCAAAAGGCATAAAAGACACAGGTGCATTGGCAGAATTGCCTTGGGCACTTCACTTTCTTGTGAAATTCTACAGAATGTTAAGGGTTACTAGAAGTACAATGCCCTTCCCTGGGTTTCCAATGAAACAACTTTAAACAGTTCCTCTCTGACTCCTTTATCAACTGTATTTGATCAGTTGTCATCCTTGCTTCCTGTCGTAAATATGTTACTGCAACCTGTTTACTGGCACATTTACATTTATGCATTTAGCACACGCTTTTATCCAAAGCGATTATTCCAATAGAGAGCTTTACAAAATAGCATAGGTCCCTGATCATAACAACGAGGTAGTCCCAAACATTGCAAGCAGCCAAAACATGAAGCATACATTGTGAAAAAAATAAACAAGTGCCAAAGGGAAGACCCATAAGTGCATGCAGTTATACACGTTACAAATTAAAACAACATGAACCACAAAAAGTGCAAGACTGTACCTGTAGAAGAACAATCAACAGTAAAATATTTCACAGCGAGTACAAGAGTTAACTTCGTTATAACTAACCTACAAGAGCAACAAGTCACTCAATAAGAGTCATTGTGATCCTGGAGGAAACTAACATCAGGTCCAGCCAAGCATTCCTGAGTGCCGTTGTACTCCCGGAACAAGTGTGTCTTGAGCCTTTTCTTGAAGGTGGGGAGACAGTCAGTGTCCCTGATGGAGGTGGGGAGCTGGTGCCACCATTGGGGGGCCAGGCAGGAGAAGAGCTTGTGACCGGGCGGTCTTGAGCGGTGGGACCACCAGGCGATTGTCTGAAGAAGACCGTAGGTGACGGGTGGGGGTGTAAGGTTGCAGGACAGACTTGATGTAGTCGGGTGCAGTCCCGTTCACTGCTCGGAAGGTCAGTACCAGGGTCTTGAATCTGATACAGGTGTTGATGGGTAGCCAATGGAGAGAGATGAGGAGCGGGGTAACATGGGAGCGTCTGGGTAGATTGTAGACCAGGCGGGCCGGTGCGTTCTGAATCCTCTGAAGAGGGCGGGTTGCACATGCTGGGAGACCAGCGAGCAGAGAGTTACAGTAGTCCAACTTGGAGAGGACCAGTGCTTGGACTAGCAGCTGGGTGGAGTGCTCAGACAGGTATCTCCTGATCTTCCGGATGTTGTAGAGGGTGAATCTACACGACCGGGAGACTGCAGCAATGTGGGCCGTGAGGGAGAGCTCCTCATCCATGGTAACCCCAAGGTTCCTGGCAGAGGATGAAGGGGTCACCGTTGCAGATCCCAGAGTGATTGACAGATCGTGGTTGAATGGAAGGTTTAGCCGGGATGATGAGAAGTTCTGTTTTGGCGAGGTTCAGCTGGAGCTGGTGCTCGGTCATCCAGGCGGAGATGTCTGTGAGGCAGGCCTCGATCCTAGCTGAGATCCCCGGATCAGTCGGGGGGAATGACAGGTACAGCTGCATGTCGTCAGCGTAGCAGTGGTAGGAGAAACCATGGGAGGTGATGATTGGTCCAAGTGAGGTGGTGTACAAAGAGAAGAGGAGGGGTCCAAGGACGGAGCCCTGTGGGACACCAGTGGAGAGCTGGCGAGGGCCTGACAGTTTGCCTCCCCAGGAGACCTGGTAGGATCTTCCCAACAGCATAACATACATTCAACTTCATGTGACACATCTTAATAGAACTGTGCTTTGGTGATATAAACCATGGTTGTCCTTTTATAGCAACATGGGATGAAATAGTAATCTCATTCAGTCCTCATGTGAGCATTGTTCAAATTCAAGTATTTTATTGTCAGATGCACAGAACAACACAAGGTCACTAGGCACTGAAATTGTTAGGACAAGACAACGCAAAGCAACCTGGCATAACATGACATATAAGTACTTAGAACATAGATTACACCTATAATAAGATAAAATTAATATTATAAACCTCTTAATTGACAAACTAATATACAATACAGTATACTAAACCTCTAATACACATAACCAATACTAACCTTATAACCTATACTAACCAAAGACAAGTGGGGTACAATTAGTGAAATATTGCTGATGCAACCAGTAGCTGAAAGTGCAGAAATTAGGGAGTATGTCTGACTCCATGCCAAACTTCTTCAGTCTCCTTAGGAAGAAGAGGCGTTTCCGGGCCGCTTTGTCCACCGTGTCTGTGTACGTAGGTGACATCATCGCTGATGTGTATATATAGATATGCTGTCCAGACGCAACATTCAGTTGTTTGATGTCCGCAATCCCGATGAATATCTCGCTGGGCGAATTCCTGACTCTGTGAACATTCCATGTAGGTGTGTGTGTGTGTGTGATATACATCAGTGTTTGTGTGTGTATCTGTGTGTTATTGTGTGTGTGTGTGTGTGTGTAATATATGTCATGTTTTTTATGCATGTTTCAGTGGGTGAGCTGGAGGAATCTCTGAAGCTGTCCCCTGAGCACTTTAAGCAGACCTTTGAGGTGCCTGCTCCATTGAAAGACGCTGACAATATCGTTTTTCACTGCAAGAGTGGAAACAGGAGTGGCAAAGCCTTGGCCATTGCCTATAATCTGGGGTTCACTAGGTAAACACCACTGCTACATCCATGCCTGCAACCTCCCTCAGTGCTTGTTGGCCTGTATTTCAATGAACTGTTTTGGCTTTCAATGTCTGTTTTCTTTTCTCTTTTAGAGCAAGACATTATAAAGGGGGCTACAGCGAGTGGGTTGAACGAGAGGGCAAATGATGGCACATATATAACCGGCCTTTTCAGGGAGGTTTGTTTTGTTCCTGTAACAGATGATGTTACTGCAAGATCTGATACTTCTTCCTCTGATATATCTTTGAATTATGTGTACACCTGCTTACTGATTTTGACAAGGTGTGTGCTTGGTACTGAAAGAGTTGAATGCAATCGAGTGGTTTAGGATCCCATTAAACCTGACTTGCACAATAGGTTTGACCCTAACTCAAGATATCAAATATTTGTTATATTGTTTTTGTGACACAAGTATTACTTTTGACAATCTGAGGTTACTGAGCAACCTTAAGGCCCTGTGCGTGAAAGAGGTTTGTTAAAATAAATAAATAAATACATTTGAAACTAAAAATCCATGCACGTCCTTGTCTTGTTTGTTTTTGGAACATTGAAACATGTCTGTGTGAATACACACGGATGGGTTGAAGTTTATGTTGTGGTAATTCAAGGCTCTTTCTGTCGTTTCAACTTTGAGCCAGTAGATGGCAGCAGTGTGTTACACTACCCAGAAAGATCTCATGGTAAAGCGTGTTCCCAACTAAAAGTATACACCACAGGTAAACTCCTGTTCTTAAAGGGCCAGTATGCATGGTCATTGATGAGGGTCAAACCTGCATTACTCTGGTCGACTATTAATCTTGCGACGGCTCTCTAAACAGCTGTCAAACACACAGTCAGCTCAAGGTCTCAGTATCTCTCACTCAGGAGGAAGGTTGCTCTCTCTCCTCTCTCCCCATTCTTCTCTCCATTACATTTTATGTGGCTGCCCTCCATTGTCAGTAACCGGGCCAGTTTAGACAGGTGCAGCTGTCCATAAAAATATGGCTGCCGTCTTTATACTGTTTAAGAACAGAGACGACTGCAGGTTAAGGTTTTTGGTGTGTCTGCGTGTGATTGATTTCAAGGACAATCTTGTACGCTTACAGGGATGGTGGAGGTGTAGAGGGGAGTCAAGTGACTAGATGAAAAAAAACATGTTCAGGTAATATTTCACTATCCCCTCAGGGTTTACAGTTGCTGCTACAGTAGTTGGCAGTGTAACATGACACATAGGAGGTCCAGTGCACTCCACAGTGTTCAGATTATATCTTGAGTGATTCAAGGTGATGGGTGGTTTGCGTTTGAGTTATTGTCAAGTATTTTATCTTTCATAAAGACTCACCCTAAACTCCAAACCTTCAAATGAATCTTCATATGCAGGGTTGCAAGGGGGAGGAGATGAATCTGGTTCCTATAGTTGCAGCTGATTAATTCATCCAGACCGTCATTCCGTAGACAACCGGCACGCCTGCATGCATTCACATATTTTACTGTATGTCAAGTTGATCTTATGACTAATGTACACTTGTCACTGCGCCCTTGAGGTTTACAACATATTTGACCTGAACCATCATTGAGGAAAAAACATAAATTTCATCTCATGTATAACAGCAAGGTGCCTGCCTGTCTTCGTTCAGGGATGGAATTAATTATACATATTGACTATATGGCACCACATTTAATCGGATATGTGGTGACAATATTCTGAACGTCTGTCAATGTGATCAAAGATACAAATAATACAAGTAAAAATTAATCTCAGTTCACGCATGCTGTTGAGCTGCGTGCACTGAGCTCAACATTTTAATCCCATGTCTAATTTACATACATGTAAGTCATGTGCACATTAAAAGTTTATTCCATACGCCACACACCATCTGTTCTATACATTCCACTACATGCAAATTCGCAATGCTTCAATCCCCGATGAATGGAAGCGATTGGCACCATGTAATTAGTTTTTGGAGTTCTTTGTCCCGTGATTTATTATGCCTGTCCAGAGCTGCGTATTAGTGCTGAATGAGTGGGAGGAAAGAGAGTGACAGAAACAGAACTGAGAACTAAAGGAATTACTATTTTTATATAAACGGTTTTTGTAAAAGAAAGAAACACCAATTCAAAAGCAAACCACCCATCACCTTGAAACACTCAAGATATGATCTGAACACTGTGGAGTGCACTGGACCTCCTATGTGTCATGTGACACTCACAACTTGTCTTTCACATTGTCTTTACATGTGCAGACGTTAGTTTCTCAGGTTTCAGCTAGTCTTTAGGCCTTATAATGCCTGTGATTTACAAAGATGATATATTTCTTAAACATTGGACAACAGGAAAAAACGTCTTCAACGCCCAAACGTTTCCTGGTATCTAAGGTATTAGCTTTTTGTTCTGAGAACAAATGAGGTGGCTGAATTCTGAATTCTCTGTTGCTATTATACGGATTCTTTCCGCTGAGGTTTTCAGTGGTCCGCAATGCATGTGTGACATCTGAATAGCCTACATCGGGCTTTATAACGACTCCATCTGAATTAACACGCAAAATATATACGTCACTGAAATGTCGCGTTTGTGAATGTCCCGGGATGCCTCTGCAAATATATCAATTTTACTGACTGGCACGAAGCCGTAGGACCCATTAAGATAAGCTATATCATTTTTCAAATGAAATCAATGTAAATATTGTATTTGCATGGCACTGTATAAAAGGATAAATTGTATGATGTCATAGCATCTTTTAACCCAAACTTGGTTGGTTTGGGTCGAAGAAGGCATATACCAAATGTAGCCATGTATTTCAATGGACGAATTTGCTTCGTCTTCCTTCTCCAAGCTCACAATACAGAACGATTTGTTGGTAAATCAGTCTTTTACAAAACCACCCTGCTAGCCACCGGTTAATAGTGAACTCTTGGTTAGTCTGTGCTTTCATTGGGGTTTGCTAGACAGCTCAAACAAAGTGACTGCTCTTTCCTGAAATCCCGTGTGCGCGCCTCTGTTTTACGCGCAACAAGACCAGTAAAGAGAAAGTGAGCCACATGTCTTAAATTGAATAACTCAAGGTGAAGAAATCGGAGAAGGTTCATATATATTTTATTGAGGATTCATGAGTCCCAGACTTGGAGTTCTGGCTGTCTGCACGGAGATGGGCGCCCCTTCGCTCCCGGTACCGTTGGAGAGGATACAAACAGACCGGTCAACTTTTATCTTTCAACGGATGGATCACGCCATGGCATCTATTGTGTTCTCCTTTGTGAGAGTCTAAAAGGTATACTTTCCTTATTTTCTATTCCAAATATTAATTGATTCATTATATGACCTTGTCTTTTACATTTATTGCAATATGTATATTACTCACTGATATCCTTGTGAGCAATTTATGACAATAATCATAGAATGAGTAATGTCATTTGTCACGCGTAATTCTGGTTAAGATATCAAGAACTGACCCCAATCTCACGAGCTCCGTTCGCAATATTATTAATTTGACAGAATTTCTTGTTGAAGGTTTGATTAAATAAGGTTGTAAATTGAGACACTTTGACTGGAAGCATATTTTGCAGATGGAACATCAACAATAACAGCACGTATTATAGATTATTTTGGTTATTTAGCTCGTATCATCTAGTTTACTCAGGATGATTTCACAGTCTGTTAAATGTTAACTTCCGATGTTTTTTGTCATTAAAATGTTGTGTTTAGCGGTTGCATGTAAATGCACATTGACTTGGCTGCTTCAGTCCAGGTCTGTGTTTGGATCCCTGTTCTGTGTGTACCGTGTAGGTTGTTTGTGGGAGGTGGGTGTTTGCTTTATGTTGGCGCCTTCAAAACAACCGGAGCCATTAAAGGGACAAACAAGCACTGCACTATTCCCAAGCACGTATGTGTGGAGAGACATATAGAGAGATGAGTCTGAGACGACACATTTTCACACAAACACACACACACGTTTCCTAAGGTAAAACCAACAAATATAAACGTAATTGCATCCAGCAACAGATTCACGCACAGTTAAGGGTACAGGTCTCCTTAGCACTGCCAAGCTGTTTGCCTGCGCTGAAACAGAGCAAGCGCACACACCCACAGACACCCTTTAATAGTTGTATTTCTCCTTGACCAGAGCCCCATGCTGCACTCTCATTGACAGGGCTTAGGGGGTGGTTATCATAACAGGGCAGCAAGTATGCCACGAGTACACTGAGTCACTCAGTCTCTGCAGTCACACGGTCGTCGTCCCCCCACCACCACCACCACCACACACACACACACAATGCATGGTTCTGTTACAGCGCAGCATAGCTGAGCAGAGAGGACGAGAGCACAGAGTCAGGAGACAGAGGGTTAGCTGTACACATTAGAGAGACGCTTGGACCCAGGAGTGGGTCTGGGCATTGCCAGGTCAACATGGCAAGGGGACAAGCAGCTTCGCAGAACAACCACATCAGTAGACGAGAGGGCAGCCGCTTCGAGTCGTGCTCACAGAAATCGGGGGATAAAAAAGCCGCAGGCTGGGTCCCAATCTGAAAACGTGGCTCTCTGCCTCCCAGCCTGCATGCTCCGGATGACTCCCATTTCCCTCCAGCCTCATCCCTTCAAGTGCCCCCCTCACCTCCTCCATCCCTCTCCCTTACCTCCTCCATCCCTCTCCCTTACGTCCTCCATCCCTCTCCCTCACCTCCTCCATCCCTCTCCCTCACCTCCTCCATCATTCCCCCTCACCTCCTCCATCATTCCCCCTCACCTCCTCCATCCCTCTCCCTTACCTCCTCCATCCCTCTCCCTTACGTCCTCCATCCCTCTCCCTCACCTCCTCCATCCCTCTCCCTCACCTCCTCCATCATTCCCCCTCACCTCCTCCATCATTCCCCCTCACCTCCTCCATCATTCCCCCTCACTTTCTCCATCCCTCCCCCACTCACCAGGAAGGGCTGGAGGAGAGGGCGCAGTCTGTGTACCTGGGAATCACATGGAAGCCAGTGTAAGCAGAGCTGTTATCAGGCCTCGAGCCATCTGCAGGCCAGGATAGACACGGAGGCAGAGCGATGGGTGAAGGGAGGAAGGAGGAAGGAGGAAGGGGGCTCAGAGAGAGATGAAAAGTGGGAAAGGAGAAATGGAACAAGGGAGATGTATGTGGAGAGAAAGAGAGATTTGATTCTAAAAGGTCAGCAAACAAAAGCTATTTTAAAATGCTAAGTCATGTTCGATCAAAAAGTGAAAAGGGATGGAAAGAGATGCTTGTTAAGAGTGCCAGCCATTGTGGAATGATTAGTGCTCTTTGATGGAGGCTTACAGTAACTGGTCACGGGAAGTAAGTCATCTGTGCATTGCATTTACAATTTGCTTTTAAGTCATTTCTCAAAGGCTCTCATCATCGCAACCATTTACAGTAAGTGCATATAATAGGGTCTGACGGGAAAGATCATCCTCAAAAAAAGAAAACTGTAGCATAAAGACCAGACATATTCCACGTACACTCAGCGATTCATATTGTGAAGTATCAATATTGCAGTGAGGCAAAATGCCGTGATCACATTTGACTGACAGTCTATGGCAATAATGTCTGGAAACCATTGCAAGTATGCATGGCTACGACTCTGGTTCTTTTGTTGTAAAAAATAAATAAATGGAGTGACACCTGAATGTGATTATGCAGCTCCCTCTCTCCTACTCAGCTCTGTGTCTGATGTGACGGCCATGGCCCGATTATGAATGAGACGCCATCACATCTGACGGATGGGCTTTCATATTGTGAGGGCTATAGGGTGTACTGAAGAGGGGGCCTTATGTATGTAGGGTTTGTCATGGGGATATGACGTGATGTCACGGGGACAGGACGTGATGTCACGGGGACAGGACGTGATGTGAGGAATATTAGCCTCAGCTCTCCACCTCTCTTTTCTTCTCGGTCCTCCTGTTCCTTCCTCTCACCGCCAAGAAATAGTATTTCCTCATCTCTTCTCCTTCTTCTCCTCCGTTTCCTCTCCTCTCAGATCCATCATAGAGTCCGTCTCCCATGTCACCGGGACATCTCCATGGCGATGTTTAGCGGCGCAGAGCTGTTCTGGAATGAGTCGGACTTCCTGTCGGAGGAGCAGGGGAACGGTAGCGCGGCGGGGGCGGGGGAGGAGGAGGCTGAACGGAACTACTACGCCATGCTGTACTCACTGCTCATCCTGGCCATCGTGTTCGGGAACGTGCTGGTGTGCCTGGCCGTGCTGCGAGAACGCTCCCTCCAGACCACCACCAACTACCTGGTGGTGAGCCTGGCCGTGGCTGACCTGCTGGTGGCCTCGCTGGTCATGCCCTGGGCCGTCTACCTGGAGGTGAGGGGGGTGTTGGGGAGGGGGGAGGTGAGGGGGGTGTTGGGGAGGGGGGAGGTGAGGTGAGGGGGGACGTTGGGGAGGGGGAGGTGAGGTGAGGGGGGGTGTTGGGGAGGGGGAGGTGAGGTGAGGGGGGGTGTTGGGGAGGGGGAGGTGAAGGGGGTGTTGGGGAGGGGGGAGGTGAGGTGAGGTGAGGGGGGGTGTTGGGGAGGGGGAGGTGAGGTGAGGGGGGTGTTGGGGAAGGGGGTGGTGAGGTGAGGGGGGGTGTTGGGGAGGGGGGAGGTGAGGTGAGGGGGGTGTTGGGGAGGGGGGTGGTGAGGTGAGGGGGGTGTTGGGGAGGGGGAGGTGAGGTGAGGGGGGTGTTGGGGAGGGGGGAGGTGAGGTGAGGGGGGTGTTGGGGAGGGGAGAGGTGAGGTGAGGGGGGGTGTTGGGGAGGGGGGAGGTGAGGTGAGGGGGGTGTTGGGGAGGGGGAGGTGAGGGGGGTGTTGGGGAGGGGGGAGGTGAGGTGAGGTGAGTGGGGGTGTTGGGGAGGGGGAGGTGAGGGGGGTGTTGGGGAGGGGAGAGGTGAGGGGGGGTGTTGGGGAGGAGGAGGTGAGGTGAGGGGGGTGTTGGGGAGGGGAGAGGTGAGGTGAGGGGGGGTGTTGGGGAGGGGGAGGTGAGGAGGGTGTTGGGGAGGGGGGAGGTGAGGTGAGGTGAGGGGGGGTGTTGGGGAGGGGAGAGGTGAGGGGGGTGTTGGGGAGGGGGAGGTGAGGTGAGGGGGGTGTTGGGGAGGGGGGAGGTAAGGGAGGTGTTGGGGAGGGGAGAGGTGAGGGGGGGTGCTGGGGAGGGGGGGAGGTGAGGGGGGGTGTTGGGGAGGGGAAAGGTGAGGTGAGGGGGGGTGTTGGGGAGGGGGAGGTGAGGGGGGTGTTGGGGAGGCGGGAGGTGAGGTGAGGGGGGGTGTTGGGGAGGGGGGAGGTGAGGGGGGGTGTTGGGGAGGGGAGAGGTGAGGTGAGGGGGGTGTTGGGGAGGGGGAGGTGAGGTGAGGTGAGGGGGGGTGTTGGGGAGGGGGGAGGGGAGGGGGGGTGTTGGAGGGGGGGAGGGGAGGGGTGTGTTGGGGAGGGGGAGGAGCACACAAAGCGTGCATGTACTGCAGGTTAGACCGACAGAAAGCGTTGCGTTGGTGTCGTGTCGTGAAGCTTCCTTCCTTAGAGATGAATGACTGCACCTTCAGCTAATAATTTTAATGATATTGAGTTATTTAAATGAAACTTTTCACTATTCATGTGCATATAAATAATTGGAATGGACATATTTCTTATTAACAACTAATGAGTTAATTTGCAGTGAAGAATTGTTTGTGATTAATCAGTCAGAATAATAAGGGAGCAGGCCTGTATCTTAGACAGTTGTTCTCCTTACCCTGCTACACTGATTCACGTCTTGTGTCTGAGAAAATTACAATCCAGGATCTAATTAATTATAATTAGTGTTGAGGATATTCACTGATTTGCAATGTATCTTGACGATGTGTATTATCTCTCAAGGACATCTACAATATACAATATATTTACCTGGCTTTAATGCCAAATAACACACACACAGACACACTGAAATGGGCTTGTGTCACATATCATGTGTTTCTGTAAAGGAATGTAAACAGTGAAGATAGCTCAAAGGCACATGTTCTTATGACTGGCATGGTGTGCGTGTCAGATTTCAGTCCCTCTAGGGAAGGTGAGGTGTGTGTGTGTGTGTGTGCCTGCGTGCATGCATGTGCATTTATATGTGTGTGTTAATGTGCATGCATGTGTACACATGGATGAGTCTGTGTGCATGAGTTGGAGACCCAGTTGTCAGGGGAAGGAGATCACGGGACATTTGTCTTGTCAGACAGTTATTACCACCAACATTATATGGCCATAGTGGTGGTCTGTCTGTGAAGGAGAGGGGAGGGGAGGGGAGGGGGGAGAGGGGAGGGGAGGAGAGGGGGAGAGGAGAGGGGAGGAGAGGGGGGAGAGGAGGGGAGGGGAGGAGAAGGGGGAGAGGAGAGGAAAGGAGAGGGGAGGGGAGGAGAAGGGGGAGAGGAGAGGAAAGGAGAGTCATTTGACCACGTATGTGACAGATCTTTCCCCCCAAATATATACATACCACATACCAATCCACTTTTCCCCCTGCAGGTGGTTGGTGGGGCCTGGCTCTTCAGCAGGCTGTATTGCAACATCTTTGTCACCCTGGACGTGATGATGTGCACTGCCAGCATCCTCAACCTGTGTGCTATCAGCATTGACAGGTAAGAGCGTGTGTGTGTGTGTGTGTGGGTGTGTGTGTGTGTAAAAGATAGAGAAAGTGAGAGAGTCAGAAAGGAAAAGCTGAGTATTGTGTTTGTGTGTATTGTGTTTGTGTGCTGTATAAATCTTTGGTTTGCAATCTACGTTGATACTTAAGGGCTTAGGTATGTGTAAAAGAAAGAGAGAGAAAATGGGAGAAAGAGAGATGTAATATGAGGGAGAGGGAGAGAGAAAGAATAGGAGAGAGAGAGAGAGAGAGAGAGAGAGAGAGAGAGAGAGAGAGAGAGAGAGAGAGAGAGAGAGACAGAGAGAGAGAGAGAGAGAGAGAGAGAGAGAGAGAGAGAGAGAGAGAGAGAGAGAGAGAGAGAGAGAGAGAGAGAGAGAGAGGGAGAGAGAGGGAGAGAGAGAAGGAGAGAGAGAAAGAGTGCGAGGTGGAGAGCTGAGTAGCAACGTGAGGATGAAAGCAACATTGAGTTGTGAGTGTGTATAACTCAGCTGTATACCTCACCTGTTGTGGGCACTGTCCGTGTACCTTGTTACATCTTGGGTTCCCACTGGGTTTCTCTGATGCACCAGCTGGCTTTATATCAACTTCTATGTTTTATTTATGTTTCATTTGTGGTTCAGTACAAACTGTACAGAACACACTCCATAGGTAAATACTTTATCGGGCCAATCTTCATTCCTGGTTTGCTCGGATTTTACTGACAGGGCTATGGTTGTTTGCATCGTGTGTGTGTGTGTCTGTGTGTACAGCTGTATAAATCTTTGTTTGTGCATACAATGTCTTATCGTGTTGTACTTGGCGTGTTGATCCTTGTACTTATTGTCTGTACATAATTGATGCTTTTAGTTCTGCTCATGTAGCACTGAATATTGTACAACTATGCAGGAGGAAGAACTCATGACCTTCAAGCACACATCTTTAACCGCTACAGACTTAAGAATTCAGAGCTCTGATGTGTTTGCGCGTTTACTCATCGTAGTGAACAAACATGCAATCAAAGCGCTGCTGTGTTGCTCCATCCTGTGTATGACTGGAAATATGCTGAGTTGTGACAGGTGCTTCATTAACACCTCCACACGTCAGGTGTGTGTGTGTGTTTACTGTTTGTGCGTGCCCGCATGTGTGTGTATGCGTGTGTGAGTGTGCATGCAGGTGTACCTGTATGTGTGTGTTCGACGTGTGCGATCCATGTTAAGTTGTGGTGAGAGTGTGCAGTGATCCGTCTGCAGAGGGCCTTGTGGCTGGCAGTGATTGATGACGGTTATCACAGGGGAACATGATTTCAGCATTATCATAATGTTTTTGTTTAGCAGACAGAACAGACACTGCACCTGAGGCACGGAGTAGGTAGCCTCGCTCCGAATGTGCCGTGACGTAGGCTGTGACGGATGGACCAGTTTAGTCACAGGGCTTGACCAACGTGCTCTGACTGACTGACCCAAAATGTCAGTTACAGCCGTCTGATTTCATGTTGTTTGCACGTGTTGTTGTATCGGAGGGTGTCGTTCACAATCGCCGTGTTTGTAAATACCTCCCACGTTGTTTTCCACCTTCTATCGTCTTTGTGCCTTATTAAGAAAAGGAACAATTACGCTGATGAGGGTAAACAACGGCGGTGGCTGTAATAAAATAATTGTCGCAACTGTGTCGGAATCAGGTCGAGTTTAATTACAGACTCCTTCTGCCGCTGTTAGCGTTGCAGCCACGTCATGTTCTGTTCATTATGTATTCCTGGCAAACGCAGGGTTTATTAATTCTCGAATCAAAGCCTTACTGGCATTAATGCTGAATTGCCAGATTAGAAACGACAGAGTTTTAAAATGTGCTCTGCTTGCTCTCGCATTGTTCATCTTGATTTCACATTCTCTCTGCACTCCTCATCTGCCCTCTTTCTCAAACTTTTCTTTGTCTCTCTTTTACAAACTTTACTTCTTCCCAAGTCAAGTCAATGTTATTGATTCCGCTAGGGGAAATGTGCTTGTAGACATGTGTTTGTGTACAGGTATTAAAACACATTCACTCCATCATAAAATACTACATAAACAGCATACCTGACACCACACAAGACAACACACAATAAATTACAATACAGTACAAGGATCACTTAATATTGAAAACCCTGAATAAATTCCGTCCATAAAAACTTCATACCATTCATTTTTGCACATTTAGCCTCCCAATAGCAAAACAAATAAAAGAGTCCCCAAATCTTTTTGTTCTGTGTGTGGGAGCTCTATACCTTCTTCCTGAAGGCAAGAGCTCAAACTTCAGGGGATGGTCAGTAGAAGCCAATATGGACTGGGTCTTCCTTGCGACCTGCCGAACATAAAGCTCAGAGAGCTGGACTTTGTTTACCCAAATGACTTTACTGGCCACTCTGACAAGCTGATCAAGCCTGTTCTTATTAGCCAAATTCAGATTCCCAAACGATACCACCACACAAAATTTCAGAACTGACTCAATAAAAGTTCTATAAAACAGCGTCACCATTTTGGTGCATACCTTAAAAGAGTTCATTTTTCTCAAGAAATAGCGACGTTGCTGTACCTTTTTTGAAATGGCATCTGTGTTGTTCTGAAAGCACAGCCTGTTATCAAACACCGTACCCAGATATTTATAACTCTCAACCAAATCAATCTCAATCCTCTCAATAGTTGTAAATTGGGGGATGGGCACCGACCTCCTGAAGTCGATAATCATATCCTTGGACTTTGACAAATTCAGTTCAAGGTGAAACTCCTTACACCATGACACAAAGTCATTGACAACTATCTCCCAGTCCTTATCTTTAAGTTACATTCTGTTACCAAGGTGTCTTTAAAGTATGTCTTGTTATTTGATATCCCCCTTTATCAGCCTTTACTTCTGTTATTGTTTGTGAACTCTCTCTGTCTCTCTCTCTGTCTCTCTCTCTAGCTCTCTCTCTCGTTCTTTCTCTCTCTAGCTCTCTCTCTCTCTAGCTCACTCTCTCTATCTCTCTCTCTCTCTCTCTCTCTCTAGCTCTCTCTCTCTCTCTCTCTCTCTCTCTCTCTCTCTCTCTCTCTCTCTCTCTCTCTCTCTCTCTCTCTCTCTCTCTCTCTCTCTCTCTCTCTCTCTCTCTCTCTCTCTCTCTCTCTCCACCTCCACATCTTTGTCCTCGTCCTCCGTGCTAATCTCCATATTGTTTGATGTTGCCCTGCACTAAAACAGCGGTAACAACAAAAGTCCCCCCCACACACACACACACACACCCTGTGCGGTGTGTGTGTGCCTGTGTAGGTACACACACACACACTGTCCCTGTGCTTGTTTAGGTACACTGCGGTGACGATGCCGGTGCTGTACAACACCACACACAGCTCCAGAAAGAGGGTGTCCGTCATGATCGCCACCGTGTGGATCCTGGCCTTCGCCGTCTCCTGCCCCCTGCTGTTTGGCTTCAACACTACAGGTGAGACACGTGAGTACAGGCCATGCATGTCCCCGCTACAGAAACATCAGCCCCTCCAGCAGGAGGCAAAGCCAGACATTGTTCAAGCCCCCAGAAGCCACACCCCCCGCTCCGCCCCTGCCCTCCAGCCCCCCTAGAGACTGTGTGTAAGCCACAACCTGGGACCCCTGAGACAGTTTGGGGGTATTTCTTCAGGAAATCATGAGAAAGTTCCTCCGCGTGTCGAGAAAGGGATGATTCTCAACTAGGCAACCCTCCAATGTAAGTAATGTGCACTTGACCTTAGGTCAATGCCACTTTTTTCTGGCAAGCTGTGACATGAACTGGAAGGTAATGCATTTCATGTTGTCGTTATGGTTCAGGCTCTGAAAGCTCAAGAATGTAAACGGTGACTAATTAACAACAATATCCATCCCTCCTTTGATACAGGAATACATTACCAGTAGGCAAGTGGAGGCAGCAACATGCTTCTTCTATCAGCATTGTCAGACAAGCGTGTGAAGAGCCTCTGGTCTTGTTAAGTTATCCAGAGTGTGTGACAGTAAATCTCCCACTCACTCTCATCAAAAATCATTACCCTGAAATAGGTTTTTGGGAAGTTATCAGAGTGATGTGAATCTTGCAGTAAGACATGGCATGCGTGACCTACAAAGACCTACAAATGCATTTTTATTGAGGACCTGAAGAAATGTTCCAGATTTTGGAACATTAGTTAGCATCTTATCTGAGCAGGTGACTGTAAAGGACATGGCTTTGACAGGCAAGCCCTGTGTGTGTTCTCTCCCTCTCCCTCTCCCTCTCCTTCTCTCTCTCTCTCTCCCTCTCCCTCTCCCTCTCCCTTTCCCTCTCCCTCTCCCTCTCCCTCTCCCTCTCCCTCTCCCTCTCCCTCTCCCTCTCTCTCTCTCTCTCTCTCTCTCTCTCTCTCTCTCAGACGACCCGACAGTGTGCTCCATCTCTAACCCCGACTTTGTGATCTACTCCTCTGTGGTGTCCTTCTACTTGCCCTTCGTGGTCACCCTGCTGGTCTACATCCGCATCTACGTCTTCCTGAGGAAGAGGAGGAAGAGGATCACCTTCCGGCAGGCCAGCGGGAAAGTCCAGCCGGGCTCAACCCAGCCGTCTGTGGTGAGAACGTTACCATATGGCCTCGCTCTGCTGGGACTGATATGAAAATGTGGGCTCTCCATCTCTTCCCCTCCCTCTCTCTCTCTCTCTCTCTCTCTCTCTCTCTCTCTCTCTCTCTCTCTCTCTCTCTCTCTCTCTCCCTCTCGCTCTCTCTCTCTCCCTATCGCTCTCTCTCTCTCCCTCTCGCTCTCTCTCTCTCTCTCTCTCTCTCTCTCTCTCTCCCTCTCTCTCTCTCTCTCTCTCTCTCTCTCTCTCTCTCTCTCTCTCTCTCTCTCTCTCTCTCTCTTTCACACACATGCACTCCCATCCCCACATATCTCCACACACCACATGTGTTTCCTCCCTGATAGCATCGTCATCACAACATCCAGAACTGTGATGGTCATTGACACCGCATGTCAGGATGAGCTGTCCCGACATATATCTTCGTCATGGTAACCCAGATGAAATCTTCCCCCTCGCTTGGTGTCTGATTAAGCCACTGTCAACATGACTCAGAGATTAGTATGTGTGTGTAGACAGATACACAGATGAAAAGGTATGTGACTATGTGTATATATATTTAGATATACATGTATATATACATATGACATGGTAGACTGAGTGAGGATAGTGGAGCAAGGTTACTGACAGTGCTTCTCCAGTCTTGGTTGTCCAGGTGAATTGAGACTAGAGAGAAAGCTTAAACCTGTTCCTTGGATCCCGTCCACTGTGTCTCACGTTCCACAGATGCTGTTGGTTTTACGATCAAATGTGTTATTTAGGCAGTGAGTTAGGGGATCCTTTTAAGGTGTCTGATTCAAGGTTTGGATCAGATCCCGTTACGTGACCATGCTCATGTAAGATCACCTCCCAGGGGGAAGTGCTTGGACTCAGGGTATCGGAATGGAATACGTTTTTGGAGTCTTATATGGTAAAGTTTAGTTCTAGCTAACTGGAGCAAAATTTGATACAGAGGGAAAAAAGGCTTTTAGAGGTTGTCCTGTTTTTTTTTATTTATTTAAAAGTAAATCAATTCTCCATTTAATTTTAATCATTCCAAGCAGTTTAGACCTGAAAATAACCCAGAATATACAGACGCAGAGAGCAAAATGATATATTCTAATCATGTTCTGGTTTCAAATCAGAATAAAATTGTTGGGTTGAAGTAAAGTGATGGACACATGGGTGGAAAGATAGTTGGATGTATGAATGTAAAGTTCAGAGGATGATGAGTATGTCATCATTTCTTATTTTCCATTTCTCGTCTCTCCCTCCTCCTTGACCCCTCTATCCTCCCTCTATCCTCCCTCTACCCTCCCTCCCTCCCCTGCCCTCTCCTAAGGACACCATTCTGCAGGAGGATACTCAGAAGGAAAAACATGACCTGTCACCGATTAGGCTCAAAGTGGTAAGAATGTGTATATGTCTGTGTGTATGTGTAAGTGCCTCTGTTTCAGCAATTTTGTGGCTGTAATGAAATGAAATCCTTTTTTAAGAGTGACTGAGGAATTCAGTCTGCACAGTTGTTGGCCAGAATACAATCGATGACTGACTGACTCTCATTATGAAACTGGTGGCATCATAATAGCATTCTTGGCAGGTTTTTTCGGTTCTGTTCCAACCGTTTAAATTGTGTGTGTGTTTGTGTATGAATGTGTGTGTGTATGATTATGTATGTGTATGATTGTGTGTGTGTGTGTGTGTGTGTGTGGGGGGGGGGGTGTTGTCATGGTTATGCTGTGCTGTTAGTGCCCCTGGGGCTGACAGGAGTAACTGAAAACGGGTCCCGTTGCCTTCCCTCTCCTCGCCTCGCTGGTGCTGTACTCTGAAAAGCAGGCTTTGGGTGTCAAGCTTTGTTTGTCACACCAGCTCCTGCATAATCCACAGATTGCTTCAAAGATGGAGGAAATCACAAGCTTGAATTTGGCCCCTGAGAACTTGGGTAGCACGAACATGGCTGTTGGCCTTGTGAGAGTCAGGAGAGGCCTGGGGCTCTGGGCACTGAGAGAGGGTCCTGAGACCCAGGAACAGAGACCAGGTCAGGGGTAACAGTCCAGGGGACGGAAGCCGGGACTTCCAGATCTGTGTGTGTTCGTGTGACTGTTCTGTCTGTCTGCTTGTGACAGACTCTTTCCCTCCGTCTGCCCTGGTTCTTGTCTCAGGAGTGCATGGAGCCCGTTGCCCCGCCGAAGCCCTTCCTCCTGGCCACGTGTCTGAGACGCAAGCGGCCGCGTACCGGCCCGGTGGAGAACTCCCTACTGCCCCCGCTGGACACCCAGAACTACTGCAGCATCAGCCACGCCTCCTGCGGCCCCACAGAGCAGGAAGGGGAGCGGCCCGGGGGGGAGGCGGAGGAGGGGGAGGAGGGGGAGGAGGGGGCCAAGCAGGAGGAGAGACCTCCGGTCCTGCGGAGCTTCGAGGTCAAGGAACTGTCCAATGGTCGCACCCACACCGCCCTCAAGCCCCTCCCCCGCTCCCGCTCCAACCAACCACGTTGCAGGAGCATGCAAACCAGGGAGAAGAAGGCTACAAAGATGCTGGCCATTGTTCTTGGTGAGTAGAGCTCTCTTGAGCAGGCCTGTGGATATCTCCTCGACTAACGCCTACATCCTATAGTGGCTGTGCTTGATTACTGTGATGCTGCCGTGTCGGCAATCCTATCTTGGTCTTGAGTATAGTTGTTTTAACTCGTCCTCGACGCGCTGCCCGGCACCTGTGGTGCTCGCTTCAGCAGCTGTCCGGAGGCTTGCCAGACCATCTGGCCCTCTGCCCCTAAGTGTCGTTATCCTGAGCCGGCCAGAGAGATGGCGCGCAGTGGGGCCATCAGCAGGAGTCAGACCCCTCCGCAGGAGTTCTCACACACGCACAAACACCCGAGCGAGCTCTGAGACGCTTTAATTACCGGCCGCCGCCGCCGTGGCGACGGTCTGGTCGGATCCCACCGGTTTCTCTTCCGTCCACTTCCCGCCGAGTGACAATAATGTTAATCGGAGGTGTCTGTTTAATTGGACGGAAGATCACGTCACTCGGGCAGCAGATGTCCCTCGCCCTACCAAGCACACAGAGCAAGCCAGCTGCCCTGGATCACAGCCTGGCTGTCACACACTGTGTCACAGCACCTCACTGTGTGTGTGTGTGTGTGTGTGTGTGTTGGTGTCCAAGGTGCTCAGGGAGACTGTGTGTGTGTGTGTGTGTGTGTGTGTGTGTGTGTGTGTGTGTGTGTGTGTGTGTGTTGGTGTCCAAGGTGCTCAGGGAGACTGTGTGTGTGTGTGTGTATCCAAGACATTGCCCTTAAGCCATAGAGACTGATGATGCCTGTCTGTGTGTGTGTGTGTGTTGTATACGTATTCCATCTTGAATCACGGTGGTTTGGGTTGTATACCTGACAGCTCTGCTTCGCTCCTGCTGCGGCTGTGGGTTACCTGACCTTAAGGATAACATATACACCACATACGGCACAGGTTAATGAGTTGTTTGATCATTTAATTATGACTCCCTAATGCGATTTCTCTCTCACTCTCTCTTGCCTGTTTGACTCGTTCACTCCTACTGGTTGAGTCGCTGTAATTGAATCTCTTTCCTCCCTCATTCTACTCACATCTTCTGACCCATTCTGCCTTCATTATCTTTCCATTCTCTGTCCTCTATCTTTGCTTCCTTCTGCTCATTTTTATTCCCATTTCTTCCATATCTCTTCTCTACTTCCCTCTCCTCTTCTTTCCCCATTTTCTCTATCTGTTAATTTTCTCCACTCCTCTCCTCTCCTTTGGCCTCTTCTCTATGCTTCTCTCTCCTCTCCTTCCCCCCCCTCCCCTCTCCTCCCCTCCCCCTCCTCTCCTCTCCCCTCCCCTCTCCCCCTCCTCTCCTCTCCCCTCCTCTCCCCTCCCCCTTACCCTCTCCCCCCTCCTCTCCTCTCTCCTCTCTCCTCCTCTCCTCTCCTCCAGGGGTGTTCCTAATCTGCTGGCTCCCCTTCTTCGTGACTCACATCCTGAACACGCACTGCAGTACGTGCTACGTGCCTCCAGAGCTCTACAGCGCCTTCACCTGGCTGGGCTACGTCAACAGCGCCCTCAACCCGGTCATCTACACCACCTTCAACATTGAGTTCCGACGAGCTTTCATCAAGATCCTCAGCTGCTGAGTGGCCAGGACTCCTGTCCGTTACTCTGGTCACGCCTTTGTCCCTCAGGCCTGGGGAGGGCTCCGGAGCCCAGGTCCACAGAGACACGGGGACCTGCTGGCTGTTGGGGTGTGAATGACCCGGGACAGCGAGGTGTGTCATACCTGCGATGCTAGAGAGTAGAGCCACAGGACAGCAGCCTGCTGTCACCACAAGCACATGCTCACACTTAGAAGAGAGTTCAAGAAGAATCGGGAGTAGATATTCTTGGAATCATAATACTTGGACTGATCCCAAACCGGACTGTTCCAAAGTGTCACTGGCGTTAGATTGGGTGGTTGGACTGGAAAAACAACAGAGTTTAAACTGTGGTTAGTAGGTCATACAGGGAGCATGGGTTCAATTTTTATTCAAAATATTTGTGGTTCACGTCACTTGGGGAGCAGTTCTGGACCATGGGATTGGCTCACTCTGGGGGAATCTCTCTGTGCTGTTCAGCCGAACATCTGACCTTTGACCTGGTCTCAGTTATGACCTCCCTGAAGACTTCTTCATGGATGATCCGGATGCAGATATCATATCAGTTTTACCTTCCTGAATCTCTTATAGTTGTTGGTAATGCCTGGGATGTTCTGTGTTTGTGTCTATTGGATTCTGCCATTGAGCAATGCATTGTGGTCGCTACGGTGAGGGAAGCCCAGTATTATTGCCCCCTATCTACAGTCACCTGCCACTGCATGCCTATCACAATGACTGTAACAGGCCATTCATTTGAATCATCAAGCCTTATAAAAGGCTCTTTTCAGATCACTATGAAGTGTTTTATCTTGACGTGGAGACGTGTGCTTTGCTGTCTTTCGAATTTGATGTTCCGACTTATGTGTGACTCACGGCGGGGGCGTATTAAATGGTTCTTTTTTAAGGTGCTGTCAGATTTTCTTTCGTCCGGCCATTTTGAGGGCTTTGAGATGCCTGTTAGATGGATGACTCTGAGGCTTTTCTCTGCTTTGATGTGGTCTGGTGGGTGTGGCTTTGTGATCTGCCTGGTGAGCTGTGAGGTGGGCGTGGCCAGTTGTGAATGGAACATGTGCTGCCCTGTGTAAATAAAGTTAACTGGAGCACTGGGGTGGCTTGCCGTTTGTATGCGTGAACACACGCACACACGCACACACACAATATCCCACATACGCAAAGAACAGCACGCACACATGTAAAAATAACACGCGTGACGACGGTGACAGCAGTGGAAACCTGGGGTGTGGAGAGGCAGAGGAGGCTGGAGGCAGAGGAGGCTGGAGGCAGAGGAGGCTGGAGGCAGAGGAGGCTGGAGGCTGGAGGCAGAGGAGGCTGGAGGCTGGAGGCAGAGGAGGCTGGAGGCAGAGGAGGCTGGAGGCTGGAGGCAGAGGAGGCTGGAGGCTGGAGGCAGAGGAGGCGGTGGAGAGAGAGAGGATGGTTGGAGAGAGAGAGGATGGATGGAGGGAGAGAAAGAGACTGAAGCAGTGTTCATCAATGTTCTTTCTCGGCTGTGTGTGCACGCATGTGTGTATGTGTGTGTGTGTGTGTACGTATGCGCGTGTGGGTAAGTGTGTCTTTGTGACGCTAGCTTTTTGAATCCACTTAGAAAAATCCTCACCTGCTCCCCCTCTACTGTCTAACTCTGAACACACTCAGTCTGGAACCAGGAGATTGCCTTAAAGCCATTGATGATGCCTGTGTGTGTGTGTGTGTGTGTGTGTGTGCGTGTGTGTGCGTGTGTGTATGCATGTGTCTTTATGCCTGCATGTGTGTCCCACAGTGGAAGTCGAGACACACACGAGCATGTACCTGCATGCGAGAGGGAGAGGGAAACGCAGAGCGGTGTGCACATTCTGCTCAATGCTATCTTCCTAGGTCCTGTATGAGGAGATACTGTAGATGATGAATGAGAGGCTGTGAAAGTGTGTGTGTGTGTGTGTGTGTGAGAGAGCGAGAGAGAGGGCCAGAAATGGAGGATGCCAGAAAGAGTGATGAGCGATGGCGTCTTGCTCCTCCTCTAATTACTCAGAGGAGACTTGGGTGCTGTCTGTCTCTAACTTTAGTGTGCAAAGTTGTCTGACGCCGTGCAGAAAGGCACAGTCACACTTAATGAATCAGATATAACAGCACCCCCTCCTCCACACACACACACACACACAAACACATTACACATCTCTCTCCGCACTGTCCACTAGCTGTCATATTCCTGTAATTACAGGGAGGTTACATAGACAAAGACAAGATGGTTTGAGTGTTTATAAATTGTACAGGAGTGAAAGGGGAGAGAGAGAGTATTAAGTGTGTGTTGGTGAGTGAGTGTGTCTGGCCAGCCTCCTGTAAGATAAACAGGACTCAAGGACAGTTTTGGCGTCATAAACAGCCACTAATGGTGATGGACGATAAGAGAGGGTCGGCCTTCCATCCTCAGCCGTTCTCTCTCTCCCTCCCTCACTTCCTCCCCCGTCCAGACTTCACTCTCTCTCCTCCCACAATAGTCTCCCAGATGCCGATGACTCCCTTCACCCCATTCCCTCCCGCTTCCTTGCAGGAACCCACATACGCTAATGGGAGCACACGCACAGACAAGTATGAGTCAGATGGTGGCGTTCATAAATAACTTGGTGTTGGAACTTCAGTTTGCGTTCAGCTCTGCGGAGACTCTTAGCTCTGTATATGTCTGTAGATCCATCCAAACCCAAACAGTGAACGAGACCATGTTATCTACCAACCGCCATCCACCATCTCGCGCCTGACTCTGTGATGATGCATGTGTGAGGTCACCATGGTAATAGCATTAGAATCTAATGAATGCAGGACGTTGCCGCTGGGGGACATAAAGCCCTTAAACAAGTCAGCCAATTACCCGGGATCAAAGCTGGTGCCGGAGCAGATTCGGCGCACACATACAGACACACTTCAGCACATGCTCAAGTCATGCTGTTAGCCCGTTGCACACAGGAAAAGACCATGGGTTTCTCCTGCACTTTGTCAGCCAAAGTTCTGATCCAGAGGCGCCTTTGTCCCTGTGTGTGTATATATGTGTGTTGGTGTGTGTTTCTGTGTCATGGAGGCGTTTATAACAGCTGTGAGAGAAAGCTGTGAGACCCAGGGCTACCGGGCGTCATGTCTCACAGATGTACCAGTTCTGTTGAGAGTCTAGGAAACTCAGAGCAGAGTGAGATGATCGTGTCTTCACTGGAACATTTTCTTGGGTTTACCCTCATGGAAGATGTTAGACACCTAGATCCATCTGCATCTACAGCCTCTCCTGAAGATGGCATTTAAGGAAGTGATTGTAGATTAAGGTTGGAATATACTGTCTGTATGTATTGTGTGCATCATGTTGGATCTCAGTTTGATTGTAGAGTGAGATGTGAGTTAGAAAAGATCTGCGGTAGAGATGTGGTCTCCTGACTCAGACAAGGCACCATTGTACACAGTGAGATAAACACTTGAAACAGGGAAACTTTGACGACAAAGCAAAATGGTGGAATCTTTTCACGTTTGAAACCTTGGCATGGATCGGCGGTGCCATCTGACAGCCAGCGAAGCAGCCAGCTGCAGCGTAGCGTTTGTTCTGGCACGTGTCTGAACTCCCTTATCTACCACAGCAGTCTGCTGAGCACGCCAGCAGCTCACTGATAGCTATGCAAATCCAGACCAGTGCTCCCGCGCACCGAATGCCTAAACACCCCATGTTATGTTGACCTATGAATCTCTACCCCGCCCACTGCCCCCCTTGTTAAGAGATCTGGGATTGGGGAGGAGAGGGGTGGGTGAGGGGAGGGGGTGTAATGAAGATGAATTTGTGATGAACATTCAGAGAAGCTCAGGTTTAAAAGCATTTACAATATGTCAGGGGAAGGGAGTCAGATGGCTGAGCGGTTAGGGAATTAGACTATTAATCAGGTTGCCAGCTCAATTCCCGGCTGTGCTAAATAACGTTGTGCAATGCACTTCACCCTACTTGCCTCGGGGGGGATTTCCCTGTACTTACTATAAGTCGCTCTGGATAAGAGCGTCTGCTAAATGTAAATGTTATGGATGTTTTTGAGGCAGAGAGATATGGGGGCTTTTCAATTATTTCTTCTACGGGCGATGTGTAAGCAAACCTTTCACATATAATGACTTCTATGTATAGAACATTTCAGTAGCTCCGTACAGAGGTTTGCGATGTAGAGATGAAAGCATAGCTGAAGCCTGCGAGGTACTGCCGCGAACACTGTGAAACCGGTGTATGACATGAAACTTAAAGACAATCAGTGGCACACAGATCTCATCTTGAGAGCCTGGGAACTGCGGTGAAGCAAAGCGATTAGGCAAGCAGTGCTTACGCCCCATTGTGCAGTTCCACAGAGATAAGTCGGCCCTTAAAGAGGTCTGCAGAAAAGTCACTTAGACACCAGCGCTTCTGTACCTTTTCACACAATCGCTTTGCACAGAAAAACCTACCCTCTCACACAGCGTTCATGCCCACACATGCAGAAGAAAGAATCACACAAGCACGCTTATACTCCTTACAAACACCCCACTCAGGTACTGACATGCAGGAGCTAGCTGTTTGACACCCACCTCTAAGAAACAATCAGAGGTCACTGCCAACCCAGCAAGGACAGCTACCATCAGAACGAGAGCCTGGGATTATTCTTTACAGTCCCAGGTCACGGCTAGGGAGCTGCTACTGCCGCGGATAATGAGAGACGAGAGGGAGAGGGGGATGGGTGGGTGGTAAGGTGGTTAGGGGAAACAGGGGTGATGGATGAAGAGAGGGCAGAGGAGAGGGAAAGGTAAAAAGAGATCAATGAGAAGATGGCTGGAGGAGAGGGGTATGAGAGACATATTGCGGAAGGGCAGCTGAGGAGAGAGGGAGGAGGAGGAGAGGGAGAGAGAAGGAACGCAGGAGAGAGGGGGAAGAGGAGAGAGGGGGAGGAAGAGGAGAGGGAGAGCAAGAGAGAAGGAGAGCAGGAGAGACAGAAAGCAGAAGAGAGGGGAGGAGGAGAGAGGGAGAGGGAGAGAGAAGGAACGCAGGAGAGAGGGGGAGGAGGAGAGAGGGGGAGGAGGAGAGAGAGAGGGGGAGGAGGAGAGAGGGAGAGGGAGAGAGAAGGAACGCAGGAGAGAGGGGGAGGAGGAGAGAGGGGGAGGAGGAGAGAGGGAGAGGGAGAGAGAAGGAACGCAGGAGAGAGGGGGAGGAGGAGAGAGGGGGAGGAGGAGAGGTAGAGCAAGAGAGAGGGAGAGCGGTCCAACCAAAGCTATCAAGATACATCTGAGGAGAATTTAACAAGCCCTCTTTTCTCTCAGTGTGAGAAAGGGATAAAAGTATTGGACTCATCTCGTTACCAAGACGCTTGAATTTCCCAAAGGGGATTTTTTTCCTACTCCATCAGAGGCACGAGAGAGAGAACACGCGCGTGAGAGAGAGAGAGAATTATAAATAGGAAATGATGATTTAGGCCAAACAAATGGACTGTGTTTTATATCCTCCCTCCAGATTCAGTTGAGATCTGCTCTTCGCAGCGACAGAAAGAAGTGAGTGGAAAAATGTCGGCGTACAGATTAGATTTGAATATTTCATCAGAGGGTTGCAAACCAGAGAGAGAGAGCTCCCCTCTCGCACCTGTCCTGGCTCTACTGCTGCTCAGTGTCTCAGGTCCCCTCATTCTGTCAATGTGTGGGAGCTATTTAGGCCAACTCTCCACCACCGTGGGTGGGATTGAGGTGATAGAGGAACTGTACGAGAGCGCTAAGAGAAGTGTATATGTGTGGGGTCAAAGTGCTTGTTTGTACATGCTTGGTAAGACCACATATAAGTATTTTCATCTTTTTACCGATTTTTTAAATCCCTGTGATTTGCTTGATGCAAGACACGTTCTCAATGGTAATTCAAAGCAACCAGAAAGACATATATATGTCAAGAAGAATATATACACGTTGTATCCTCTACATATTGAATTTGTCTGGGGAAAAACGAAGTGCTTTGAGTGTGTGCATGGTGGGTGAAAGATATTAGCACAAGGGGCAGAGTTTGAGTACAACCCTTTGCCAATATTTTGCACAGAGCGTGCTTTCAAAATGCAATCACATTATGATTTGACTCCAACCATTATAACGGCAGAATGGTAATTATAAATTCTGCGTTCTCTCATTCATCGTCCATGCTAAGTAACCAGCCCTCACTCACACCAACGACAACAGAGATGGAATGTCAGCGGTCATGGTACCTGCTCACGAACACACTGTCAACACCGTAAACACAGAAACAGACCCAGCACAGAGACCCTGTCCTCCCTCCCCTCATTCATATTCATGAGCCTCAGGACACTCTCTCTCATTCGGAGCCCTTGGAGCACCCACGTGTCACTTCCTGTCAGCTTGACACCACTCGCAGGTAACTACGGTATACAGGGTTTTCTTCCTCCACCTCTTTGCGCTCCTCTTGTGCTTGCTTCTCTTCCTGTTCCCCTCACAGACTTATCCCACGCACGCTGCCTGTCATGCTGCTTTTTGCACGCCGCCTCGCACGCTGCCTCGCACACTGCCTCTCCCACGCTGCCTCGCACGCTGCCTCGCACGCTGCCTCGCACGCTGCCTCGCACGCTGCCTCTCCCACGCTGCCTCTCCCACGCTGCCTCTCCGCGCTGCCTCTCCCACGCTGCCTCTCCCACGCTGCCTCTCCCACGCTGCCTCGCCGCGCTGCCTCTCCCACGCTGCCTCTCCCACGCTGCCTCTCCCACGCTGCCTCGCCGCCCTGCCTCTCCCACGCTGCCTCTCCCACGCTGCCTCTCCCACGCTGCCTCGCCGCGCTGCCTCTCCCACGCTGCCTCTCCCATGCTGCCTCGCCGCGCTGCCTCTCCCACGCTGCCTCTCCCACGCTGCCTCTCCCACGCTGCCTCTCCGCGCTGCCTCTCCCACGCTGCCTCTCCCACGCTGCCTCGCCGCGCTGCCTCGCTGTGCTGCCTCGCACGTTCTCTCTCACTCCCGTTCCCTTTCATTGGCAGCCTTCCCCAGTCGTGCATCTCGAAGTAACGTCAATAGTGTGTCTTAGATACATCATCAACGAAATCTGGACCTGGATTAGGCCTAACCACCATGTTCAACCCCCCCCCCCCCCACACACACACCACCGCCTCCCCTCTTTCCATTCTCCACCCACTCTCATTCTTCCCTCAAGTGTGTGATTCAATCCTCTGGCATCACCCAATCGGTGGCACATTTCTACTCCGTAATTACGTGTGCGTGTGTGTGTGTGTGCGTGACTCTCAGCTCTGATTGTAATCCTGCCATGTATCGAACGCTCTGTGATATTGCATGTGAGAGTGTGATTTGCAATGCAACGGTTTGTGTGTCCAAAGAGCGTGTGTGTGTGTGTATGTGTGTGTGTATAGGTGTGTGTGTATGTATAGTTGTGTGTGTGTGTGTATAGGTGTTGTATTGACTGGTGCATCACTGAACAGGTCACTCACTGTCTGCATGTGAACACCAGTGATGGATTCTGCACGACCTCCAGGGGCAGGGGAAAAGAAAGCCAACAGGCTGGATATATGGTTGACGAATTCAGGCCTGAGATCAACATGACAGGGTACAAAAACAACATCAAACATGTTTGAGGTGTAAAACACGTTTCTCTCAGTCAGTTTGTCTTCGCTCATGTCTTTTCCCATCTAATCAAGCACTTTCTTCATGCAGTTTCGCTAGCACATACTGGGGAATCACATATACTCTCACAACCCTCCAACCCTTTCTCTCCAGAGGTAGCAAGCCCCTGCTAGCCTGTCACCCTTGTGAAACTGCTTAATTAAATCTGTGGATTTAGAGAGCCCACAAGGGAAACAATGCAAAATTGATTCACACAAATGAATGAAAATGATTTGGGCCTATCCTTCGCCCTGTTTCAGCAACATGGTTGGAAAGATCCATGCATCTCCCCGTGATCATCTTAAACACACACACACGCACGCACACACGCGCACACACACACAAACACTTCTTCCCCTTTGCCATTGTTAACGTCCTGTAACTTCTCTTCACAAAAGTATATTGGTGTATGTTTATCTGTGCCAATTGGCTTGAGTTTTCTTTACAGAATTTCTCCTTCCTCGTAATGGGAAACATTCAGGGCATTGCCACGGCATGACCCACATTCTGAGAAAATGAAGGACACAGCAATGCTCACACACACACACACACACCTACAGACACACATACACACACACAAGCAGAGGGGGTACAGTTTGCAGTGCTTTGGGGCAGACTCAGCTGCAAATTGTAGCCTCATTCCCCCAGCTGTCCCTGTGCCCTTCTAGAAAACACACTCTCCATCTCTCCCTCTGTCTGTCTCACTCCTCTCCCTCTCCCCTTCTAGAAAAACAAACCCCTCCCTCCCTCCCTCCCTCCCTGCCTCTCCCTCTCTCTCCTCTCTCCCTCTCCCTCCCTCCCTCCCTCCCTCCCTCCCTCCCTCCCTCCCTCCCTCCCTCCCTCCCTCCCTCCCTCCCTCCCTCCCTCCCTCCCTCCCTCCCTCCCTCCCTCCCTCCCTCCCTCCCTCCCTCCCTCCCTCACCCCGTCTGTGTAACTAGCCATCCCATCTGGGTCAAGGCCTCAGACCAACACAAACATGCCCCCTGCCCTCCCGCCCTGTGCCACCAGCAGCGAGAAGAAACAAAGGAGATGGCTGCTGGCTGAACATCCCAAAACAAACAGACCCAATCATGAAAACAATACACTGGCGACCTCCACGCATGCTGACTAATTTCACGTTTTCTTTTCTCCCCCCCCCCCTCTCTCTCTCTCTCTCTCTCTCTCTCGGTGGATCACACACACACGTACCCTGAGTGGTCAAGCTGTCAAGCTGTCAAGCTGTCAAGCTGTCAAGCTGTCTTCATCAGCGTGTTTGATGTTTTGTGTGGTGGTGAGTAAGACGGCGGTGCGAGGAGATTTGTGTGTGAGCGCGGCTGTCAGACAGCAGTTTAATCAGCAGCATCATGGAGCTGTGCCAGTCTGTGTGCAGCGGTCTGTACAGGACCTTACACACTGAGGCATCACTCACCCTGGGCCAATGAGGCAAGGGATGAGATTATGATCATTGTGAGTGCAGTACATCACAGCTAAAGTGGGCTGTCTGCTCAGCGCTGATTACTGGAAGTGTGAAGCTGTGTTCACCAGAGGGTGGAGCGGACAAACCCTGAACCTTCCAAGAGGCAGTGTCAGACCCGGAGCCAGGCCGCGAGGCCAAATCAACCGAAACCAAAAACATCTGGGAGGAATGTCACCTCAGAGTCCCCAAGCCTTCCCTGATCTCAATACATCAACTAGTCCTCTGCCCGGTTCATTTGTCCATCTACCCTCCCGCCCCTGTGATGACCCCCTGCTCCTTCTGTTTCTCCTGCTCCAGCGTGGCCACCTCACCTCACCTCCTCCTCCTCACCTCCTCCTAACCTCCTCCTCACTTCCTCCTAACCTCCTCCTAACTTCCTCCTAACCTCCTCCTCACCTCCTCCTCCTCTCCTCATCACCTCTCCTCCTCCTCTCCTCCTCCCCCTCACCTCTCCTCCTCCTCACCTCCCCCTCTGTGCAGACCTACCGTGGTGAAGGTAAGAGGGACTGACAACCAAAGCGCCTCCACTTTTGATCTTTCTCAAAGAACCCCTAATCCTGTCTTAATGCTTTCTGTCCCTCTGAGGCCATTTAAATAGGCTCTCCTCAGAGCAGCACTGCTACTGGAGGGTTTCCACCCTGCTCAAACCATCCGTCACAACTTAATCTAATATATATACTAGTCTGTAAGTCGACCATGCAATCCCCTTCTATTCCCTCCACCTCTCATCCCCACACATCTCCCTTTCTTCTCTCTATCACTTCTCCACACACACACACACACACACCCACTTCCCACCAAAAGCCTGCTCTTGTGATTCGTAGACGAGTACTCCTCCAGCCTCAGAGGCCTCTAGAAAAGCGTATCTCACCTCCTGCTACCTAAGTGTCCCCATGCAGCAGCAGGCAATCCTCTCCAGCCGCTCTCTCTCACCGCCCAGCAGGAGGGCGGGGCTAAAGCTGAACTTCCTCCACAGGAGAAGGCGCTGATCACATTTTCAAGCGGCTGATTACTGTTTAATCAGTCACGTAGTGGTAGCGTTTCAAGTCGCGTCACACTCCTTAGAAACTCAACTGCTCTGAGGTGATTTAACCCTTTCTAACCGGTGGCACTCTAGTTACAAGGGCTTTAACACAAATCCACCTCATATTTGCATGTGTTTATATCAATCCAGAGGGAGAGACACCCTCTCTTATCTTTCCCCACCACCATCTCTCCTCTTCACATCCACTGTTTGTGCAGCTACGGTGTACCTTTCTACAACCAACTCTTATGATTCTAAAACATTCTGAAGAGGTTTCCGGTATCCTAAACTTCATTTTTGTGAGGCCCTGGTGTTTTCTCAGCGAATCCCTGACACAGCCCAGCGGATGGCTGCAAATGAAAAATGCTCATCTTCTCTGTATTCTCTGTATCCTCCCCTGACAGAGCCAGACTCCCCAGCCCTGCGGTCAAGCGTGAGATTATTACCGGTGTGTCAGGAGACTGTTGATGCTGTTCCAAAACGTTGACCCCCTCCCCAACCCTCCCTGTTACCCCCTGGTGCGTCCAATGATTTGTACCTTACAAATGCCACAAGTTTTTTTTAGGGTTTGCATACATAAATCATGACATCCTGCACAGGAATACAAGAATTGTGATTGGATAGGCAACCGTTTGAATAAATCATCGGGCCTGTGTTTGGACTGGACTGTCTGGAAGACAACGTGACAGCCATCCTGCTGCAATCCTGCGCATCTCATCTCCATCTCCATGGCAATGGGAGCCTCATTAACTACTGTATATTTCCACAATCAAGAGTGATTAGTTCCATTTAAAGTCAGGTTCAACATCCGAATCACCAGCGAGGCGTCTTCAATCCCCGTGACGACGCCATGAACGTTGAAGTAGCCGCGTGCGACATGTACACTGACATACGCTGTTTACACCCGTGATGGAAACCCTGAGCGTCTGAACATGCACCACAGCAGCTGTGTGGAAGAGGGGACTCAGACAGGTTTTCACAGCCAGACAGCACACATGTTGCGTGTGTTTGTGAGAGAGAGACGGTCACAGAAGCCCCACCGTTCTTGACCTTAGCATATGCTTTCTGTCACACCGCAGTTACCACGGCTGACAGTTCTCACAACCCTCTTTGTCCTCTGTGCCAAGACATACACACATGAAGACATACACACACAGAGAGATACACACACAGAGAGATACACACATGAAGACATACACACACAGAGAGATACACACACAGAGAGATACACACATGAAGACATACACACACAGAGACATACACACACAGAGAGATACACACATGAAGACATACACACACAGAGAGATACACACATGAAGACATACACACACAGAGAGATACACACATGAAGACATACACACACAGAGAGATACACACACAGAGACATACACACACAGAGACATACACACAGAGAGATACACACACAGAGAGATACAGACATGGAGACATACACACACAGAGACATACACACACAGAGACATACACACACAGAGACATACACACACAGAGAGATACACACACAGAGAGATACACACATGGAGAGATACACACAGAGAGAAATACACACACACAGAGATACGTGGACCTGACCCCCTGCCCTCTCCTAAGCCCTCCTGACCCTTCACCTTAGTCCAAGTAAAGATCGTCCAATTTCTAAACATCACAGAAACTGAGGTTTGATTTGATGCTCCACTGGGAAACGTTCTATGACAACACCAAAATAATTGCCTAACTTTCTTGCCAAGTGCAGAAAGTCTTTTAACTTTCGCCATATCCAGTAGCAGTGGAATATGCTGGAACAGGCTTAGACTTAGCAGTCAACTGTGACAAAGGCCCAGGTTGCCCCCAAGGAGATTTTCCTTCAAATCATATTAGGTTGTAGAGAGCGGCATGTACGTGCAAAGAGGCCAAGGGATCTATTCACGCAGACGTCTTGAGCGCTAATGTTATGACCTTGCTTCAATATTTCATCAGAGTGCTTAAACCTACACTTAAACATATCATTTCTAGAAGGTACAGGGGCTGAAATGAAATATTCAGACGGGAAGACAGACTTTGACCCTTTAGACAGGGGAAGTCTATCCCCAGTGGATCTGAAATCTCGTGACAAGGTAACAGCTTGAATTAATTCAAGGACATCAGGGAGGTATATCTGCATGAAGACCTGCGTCGCGCCCAACTGCCATGGATCAGAATGGGGTCAGATACAATGGGGACAGGAGGATTAGAAATCCAATGGTTGCCCTGTTCGATGTTCTCATGTCATTGGGGAGAACGTAGAGCACAGATTTAACTCACCCAAACTGACATTTTGTCTTAGTGATTTAAGAGGACGTTTGGAGTTCAGTCTCCTTTGAAACAACTTTAATCGACGAGGGAATGTCGTTCACGTTTCACGCAGCGCCACAAAGCAACATTGCGCCGAGCATATCGAACTGGCTGTCCAACCAGTTTCCTTTTTTGACAACCTAATTCCTGTTAAATGCGGTAACTTGAAAACAAGCTTGGAGGAACAACTAATGCTCTCACACTATCATCCTCTCTCTTGATCACAGTTGCATCTTTCATCAAAGCAGTGGCGGGTACGATGGATGGCCTCTTCCGTTTCAACTGCACGCTATCAACGGCAGTCGATAACAATCTGGCTGGGTGTGTGAAGTGCAAGATAAAATGACACCTCACACAGGAAAGTTTTGGGAGGGAGGTGAGAGCAGGGAAACTTTTAATGATCGCGGGAGCAGCTCTGTCAATGTAATTGGTTCAAACGAGCTGTGTGGCCCACCTGTTGCGTTCGTGCCTATCATGGTCCCCTTTTAAATGCAAATAGTCCCCACTGTCTCTCACACATCCGTAGCAGACTTGTGACACACACAAACACACACTGGTTTCTTATTTACCGTGGTCTCCTCTCGGGACACACGCAAATACACCTGACGCTGTATTGCAGAATCTCATCCAGACAGACACACGTCACACATTGTACGTGTGGCTCAATAAAACTCAAGCACAAACCCACTCAGGAATATTATCGTGCGAATTCTCGCAAGCGTAGCACATTTTCTCCTCCCACCCATACAGTTATAGTCACAGTCCTTCAATTACAGCCTCAATCTTTCACTAATACATTCCCCTTCGCCCTCTTCCTGCCACGGAGACGCCGCGGTCTGCCACATCTGTGTCGGTCCTCGGCAGAGCTAACGATGGAGATGACAACTGGAACCTCTAGTTAACCTCAAGGAATCCCCTGGGTTGCACTATCCTAACATAAACCATCACATATGTATGCATGCGCATAACATAGCTGCATTTGGAATGCACAAGATTGCGTTTTTCATTCCAGAGACATTCCCAACAGGCGTGTATGGGTTTATGTGTGAATTTTCTGCATATATAATAGCAATAGATAAAGTCCTCGGGTAATAAGCACATACTTTTCCAATTTATTAGACATGGCAAATCCATCATCAAATACCTGTTCAAGTGCAAAAACATTATATATAAAAGAATGAAGATCCTTGTTTTAGATAAATTGAAACTGGTTATTAATAAAGCACATAGATGGTTTCAAAAGAAAACACTGGTCCAACACCTGAGGTATTCAACTTTTACATCTTAAAAGTGAAGTGGATATGAGGCCAAACAAAACAAAAATGTCATGAGGAACACAAAGTGTTGACAACATATCAATGGAGGATGCGAGACAGAGAGTTCCTGCTGGATGTTCATTGTTAATCATCACGACTTGCTCTCCCAGCAGTCCTGCTCCTGGCCCAGTTATGTTAAGGAGGCTGGAGGACATTACTCTTCCACTGGACTGGGACCCTGTCAGGAGGGATGCCGGGGTGACGCCATGGTCGATACTCTGCTGTCCCCTATACCAGTACTCTCTCTCTCTCTCCTTATGAAACCTACCCCCTCTTTCCCCTCCCCTCCTCTCTCTCTTCTCCTGTCTCTCCTCTTCCCCTCCTCCATGTCCTCCGTCTTGGCTCTCTTCCCCCTCTTCTCTGTTTCCCACCTGTCCTCTTCAGTTCAAGGGGAGGGAAATGCTCAGGAAATGGTTCTGACAAGGGCGAAAACTCCTTCATCTCCTCTTCCCCTACCCTTTAAGAGCCTAAACTCTGACCCCTGAAACCTTTTCCGCGCCTTCAAGTGATCATACTCCTGTCTGCCGAGCAGGTGAAACCAATTAGAGTAAAGCCCTGACAATACGGTCAGCAGACTAGTGATCCTTGCATGGCAGCAGCCCTCTCCACGTCCACCCCACCCACCCCCTCCCTGTTCTCCACCCTCCCCAACTCAACTCTGCTAGTCCTCATCCTTTACCACATCCCTGCTCCTCTCTCCACTCCTCCCCCACAGTACTCTTCTCTTGAGGGCATCCAGCTGGCCGCTGGCTAGCGCCCCCCTCAGGGCGGAGAAGAAGGAGCAGTAGTGGGCCGTGTTGTGGAGCATGAGCAGGACTCCGGCGAGAAGCTCATTGGTCACTAGGAGGTGATGCAGGTACGCCCTCTGGTGGTTCCGGCAGCAGTAGCAGCCACACCCCTCCACAAGGGGCCTGAAGTCCCCCCTAAACCTGCAGGTCACAGGGCCAAAGGTCATGGGTCAGATCCGTGCCCTGGTAAAGCTCAACCTCCGAGAGCAGACAATATGCAGAACAAGGTCAACCAGACCACCGGGAGTGAATCCTCAGGTGTGAGAGAGAAAGAAACCAACCTCTTGTCTTTCAGGTTGATCTCAAAGCGAGTCATCTGGGTCTGGTCCTCTCCAAGACAGTCTCCTGGTCTCTCCACGGTCTCTCCTGCGGAGCTCCCCTCATTCTGCTGCAGCACTGCCCAAACACACGCCAATCACAACGCTGTCCAACTCCACAGGAACGTGGGCCAATCCAATCTCTTCCTACAGCCCCCCTGCTGTCCCTCCAACAAACCTCTCGTCTCAAATTCCAAATCCATACAACCAAAACCAATTGCACTCCATTATGTCCTAATTTCACACCGCTATCCCTTCTGGAAAAAGGCAGTATTGACTTGATTCCACCATCTCTCTCACACACACACACACCCACGCACACATCAACAAACAAACAAAAAAATCCCCACCATGCACAAACAGTAAAAGCTTCCAGTCTACCCAGCTTCATTAAAGAGTTATCAGGGCACTTCCAGCGATACAGGCAGGGAGAAAGAGAGAAGTATCGCGGGAGAGAAGGGGGTGGGGAGGGGGGCTGGGGGACAGGTACGCAAAAGGAAGAAGCAGGGTGAAAGCAGGAGGGGCTGGGAGAGGGAAAGCAAACAGATGGAGTGAAAATAGACAAGGAGTTGAACTCCAACAGCAAGCGTTGAAAGACGCATGAAGAAAGAGGAAGGGGGGATGGGCCTGTTGACCAAACAAGGTAGTCAGAGAAACAGTGAGCAGGGAGGACTGGCAAAAAAAAGGAAATGAGAGCAGGAGGAGAAAGGCGAGTGGAAAGAAAGGACACATGTGAGATAAAGTGAGCTTTTGTGGGAATGAGAGACAGAGATTAAGATGAGGGGGAGACTCACCCTCTCAGAGTAGACAGGAGGAGAGGGGGGCAGGGAGAGGAGGTGGCCTCCAGTATGAGGCATTGGGCCAGAGAACAGGCAGACTGGGGTGACACTCTGACACCACGTCCCCATGGACCACTCTAATTGGCTGAGGAGGGATTTGGAGTCTTTTTTCGGCTCGGTTTGCCCACACCGGCCCTGCACTCACCTCTAGCGAACCCCATTACATTCCTTGTGCAGAATCGATTCGTTCTGTCTGACACTAAACCCCTACTTGATATGGAGCTTTGCATTTCTGACACATTAGTCTGGCACACGTTTTCCTCATAGCTGTGTCTAGCAGATTCAAATATACGCTCCAATCTCGTGTCAGATAGCATGACCGGACATGATTTAATTGAAATTGTCACTGAAACTCATTAAGTCTTGCTATCTCTGCTTATGTACTCCATCTGACCAGACACTAGAAAATATGTTCTAGCTCCACCAAAGGCATACAATACACTCAAAAGCATACGTTGCACTCTGCTCTGCCAATGAACTGGAAGCGAGATACCATGTTACAGAGTGTGTTCATTAATTCACAATGCCTCGCCAGAATGGCTGCTCTTAAAAATATCTGGATCCATAGAGGGCTATCTCACACAGGGAAAAGGATTCATATCGACCCCAGTGGAGTAAAAATCCCCCTCCAGAATCTTTTAACAGAATAAATATCTTGCTCAAGTTCATCAGCATCTTGACTATTGGTTGTCTTCAACATAAGCACAGTAAGAATGCTTGTCTTTGATCAGGCTCTTATCCAGACAGTAGAAGCTAAATCTCTGAGAGCGTCATAGCCGTCCATATGGACGTCCATAGACTGACGGCGATGGCTGCTGATCTTAGCATGGATGGACAGACGGCGATGCTGTTCAGAGTGCCGTCCCTGAGCAGCGACAGAGGGAGCATAGTAGCATGACAGCATCGCTGTCCATCGCCGTCCATGCTACTATGCTCCCTCTATTGCTGGATGTCCCTGCTAATCAGGGACGGCACTCTGAACAGCACCATATAAGTGTTAAGTGGGTATGAAATGTCGGTAACATTTCGTAGAAAAACATATCTGTGCTGTGTGGTTGGCTATAGCATCAAGTGAAACATCAATTAGCATCAAATTTATCAAATGATATCCGCCGTGTTCCTCTTTCCTGTTCTCTCCCTCTCATTCCAAACCATGATCAACGGCAGTCTCCCTTCTCCGCAGAACACAAAAAAGCATTTTTTTAAGAATTGTTTTTTGTCTGACCGGTCTGTCGGCAAACCCACCCTACCACCTTAACTAACACATGTTCTGCTGGAAACCCTGTGAGGGTCAGGAAACACAGGCAGAAAGGGGGTAAACACGTGACAGTACTGCAGCACACCTGAGGGGGGCGCTGTACCTGCTCTCTCAGGGTCGGGGTTGATGTCGAAGTCAAAGCAGAGGGCGCAGCCTCTCTCCGTCACCTGGAAGGGGAAGAAGCTCTCAAACAGGTCCACACCAGCCTCCACGCACGCCAGCACCTCGTCAGGCCTCCCCACGCCTTGCAGTAGCCTGGCACAGCACACACACACGCACACAGAGACGCACACACACAGCACGCACGCACACAGAGACGCACACACACAGCACGCACGCACACACGCACACAGAGACGCACACACACAGCACGCACGCACACACGCACACACACAGCACGCACGCACACACACACACACAGACACACGCACACACACACACACAGACACACGCACAGAAACAAAGTCAATGAGCGTGTAAAGAAAACATTGCAGACAAACCTACACTACAAACACACATGCACAAGATACTGGGACACAAATAAGCAGATTACAGCCCGTTCCTGCAGCTGCTGATGATTCATGTTTGTGTGGACTGGTTCTCCCCGGCTCTCTGCCTCCAAGAGCCAGACCCAGACCCAATTCCCCCTTCTATAATGACTCCTCCACACAGCCCACAGCGGGATCACATGCCAGCAGACTGACCCAGAGGGGGGTGCAGCCACTGACCTACTACTGTCCACATGGAGCTGCTGGTCAGAACCAAACCCAATTAGACCCATAGAGGTGCTTCTGGGCTACTGAATAGACAGTCCCGATCCACTTTCCATATCAGCGGTGCTGATAGCGCCTCCATCCACTCCTCCAGGACAAGGAGGTTGGGGAGGACACTTCCCCAGAGACGAGGCCCTGAAGTGAGTGACAAGCTGACGAGACATAGAGCGCAGAGAAAAGTTTGCTCCGTCTGTCTCAAACGCAGGCCGTATTCCCAGTGTGGCATGAAAGCAGGCTGGTTGCTATGGCTCCCAGGAGAGAAGGAGGGGGTTGCCATGGTTTCAAGAGAGCATTATAAGTGAAGTGTGATTGGGAGAACAGAAGTGAGGAACAGAGGGATGAAGGGAGGAGGAGGAGGTTGATGGGGGGGGGGGGGGGGGGGTATCAGTCTAAAGCTGGGTTTCCAGCAATGAGGAGAAAAAGAATCTCACTGAGGGTTTAAGAGTTGGGCTAGAGGGGAGAAAAACTATTTGGAGGGAGGGAGGGAGAGCGGTATGTCTGTATTTCATCAAGCAATCACTGGCTGAAGAAGCAATGAGGATGTGAGGACAGACAGGACAGCAGTGATTGTAGTGAGAAGTCAACAGACGTTGATTTAGGTAAACAAGCCTGGCGCAGGATTCAATAATGAATGACAGACCGCCTGGAGAGTGAGGCCAGACTTCACATTTAGCACCAATAAATTTTCTTTACGTGACCTATTTATTATTTTACAATTTTCGAAAGAATGTCTCATTCAAAGAATTTTGCCGCAACACCTGGAAAAAACGTTAACCCATGTGGCTAAGGGTTAGGTATAGTTATTAGGCACAGCACATTCAAAGGTGTACCGAACTGTGACACACACCTGGGCTTGTCTTCAGGCAGCTCCTTGGTTACCGCGGTGATGAGCTGGGTCCTGAGGTTCTGTTCCATAGAGCCAGTGTGCAGCCCGTCCAAACAGAACCCCCCCACGGGCCTCTTGGCCGTCTCTTTGGCTGAGCGCACCCTCTCCTCCAGGGCATCCCCGCCCTCCACCACCCCAAACACCTCCACGCCCTGCAGCTCCTGCACACACGAGGGGCCACAGGTGAGTGGAGGGCGTGCCTGCCTGCCTGCGTGGGCGAGTGCCTACGAGGTTGCGAGCAGGTGCAAAAAAGAATCACCTGTGTTTTGTGATGCAGGAGGAGACATTCGTCCAGGTGGGCCAGGGTGCGGTCCACCGACTTGCGGACCCTCTTGAGGGAGGTGTCACTGGGCCAGGTCTCTCCATCAGCCATGCTCTGGTACCAGTCCGGCTGGACGGCCTTCTGGAGCGCCATGAACTTGGCCACCGTTAACTCGATACGCCCACCGCTGCCCCACACTGACACAGTCTGCACCCCAACACACACAGGCAGCATTGTCACATATCACAGTCAGTGAAGCCAGTCACACGTGATCCATAGAGAGACATGCATTCTATGGGTTGGGACTGAAGCGTGACCTTGTTGGTGATGTGACCTAGAGGGCTCGGAGAGGCGGGGTCATGAAGAGAGCAGTACAAAACTGTGTCATGAAGACCTGCAGAGAAAACATGTAGTCATTTAGCAGACGCTCTTATCCAGAGTCACATACAGTAAGTACAGGGACATTCCCCCCGAGGCAAGTAGGGTGAAGTGCCTTGCCCAAGGACACAACATAATTTGGCACGGACAGAAATCGAACCGGCAACCTTCTGATAATAGCCTGATTCCCTAACCGCTCAACCATCTGACCCTACTGAAAACAACGACATACAGTAACACTGCATACATCACAGGACACGGCAGCATACTAGCACAGCAGAAGACCCAAGCGCCACATCGTTCATTATGTTCATTACAGTGTGAACCTAAGACAGGACAGAAAGAAGGTGTGGTCTTATCAGTGAGCCCAGCCGGGGGGGGGGGGGAATCACGGGGGGGGGGGGGAGGATCAAGGGGGGGGGGACTACCAACCAAACAACAACAACAACATGCACTGGTGGCACACTCACTTTTAATTAACGCATCACAGAGCTCACTGGCCCCTTAAGACACAATGTAATAGTTCCTGTGTGAACAACAAGCGCTTAGACTTTCATTATCCTTTCAATTTCAGCTTGCCAAGGGCAACCTTGATGCTATAGCCAAACACACAGCACAGATATGTTTTTCTACAAAATGTTTCCGACATTTCATACCCACTTAACACTAATATGGGACAGACATAGCATAGTTTAAAAGGACTACAATCAATTTTGTGTTTCATTACTATACTTCAGGTCATGAATAATGGTATTTCTATTGAAATCTTCCATGTAACAGTGTTATATGCAGTGGAGATGGAAGGGAAGAGGTGTTCAACATCGCCTACCTGCAAACTTCCTGAATCCCTGCTTAAACTCCTCCAACACTTCCTGGTGTTCCGCTCTAGAATACAAAACAAAATGTAAACGTAAGAGAGAGTAGGGCACTGAGGTGACTCGGGTGAATGTGCGTGCGTGGGAGGGTGTCAGTGTCTCACAGCGTGGATAAGGTGACCTGAGTGAGTGGGGGTAGGCTGCCGAGGGTCTGCAGTGTGTCCTGGGTTAGATGAGGGACTGTGCCACAGCGTGTGTAGAGCATACAACCAGGGACCTCCAGTGACTGCTTTCCCATCTTGCCCAGCTCCGTCAGAACCCCCAGCCGACATCCCTGTACCACACGGGACAGCTCCAACTTCATACTGCCTGGAGATCAAACAACTGGATTAGATCATCTTCTCTAACGGTCCTTTGGGATGATGCAAACAGAGGAAAGGACGAGACGTTCATTTTTATGAACGCTTATTTAAAACACGGATGGCATTTCTAGTTATCCTACTATTTCTAAGGAAAAGGCTGACTAGAGCTGGACTATGATGAATCAGTGTTGGTTTTTGACATTGTTAAACCCACAAGAAATCACATACCCTTTCTGTCTAACTGTGATGAGTGATTCACAGTAGCTAAATAAGCTAACGATAACTAGCGAGGTGAGAAGTCTTGCTGGCTGGCTAGCTCAGCTGTCAATGCGGCACTTGAATACATAGCAATCCAACGAAGCCGAACCTTTCATTAACTACTTCACAATACTAGCAAGTTAAATAAAGTAACGTACTGCTCACGTAAAATGTTTATTCCACACCCTTTCTGCATAAAGTCGCTCACCAGTAAGCAGCTACAGTATATCAGCATGTGAGAGGAAGTCGCGGCAGTATTACGTCACTAGCTAAACTGTAAGGAGTTAGTTTTGACAACAAGAAGCTAAAATCATAAATAAAGAAATGACTCATGTTAACATATCTTTATTAGTACACAGAGAGTTGGTAAAAGATTGTGCAACAGTAAACGAAACATAAGTTAATTAACAAACATTTCAAGGCGTCCAGCCTTGGGACAAGAGCTTCCAAGTTACCATAGTAACAAAAGAGAAGTTTCTCATACACATGGGAAATGTAGTCGTGTAAGGTCGGGCAGAAGGTCAAGGAGGATGACTTATTCACTACAATATCCAGCAGCACATATTTATTCACCTGTAGTATACAAACAGCAGCACCGTGCAAAAGTTTGGTGCGAGAAGCTACAAATGTAGTTTTACAACTTTCTTGAGAATTACTATTAATTTGGTTTTTGTGCAACTGATTCTTCTTCACAAGGGATATTTAGAGCTAACGTTTTTCATAGTGAGATTACTTTTCAACTGAAATGAGCAAATTTAGTATTTGTCCCATCATCCCTTCAGTTAGCCACTACTACTAGCTAAGCTAGCAACCGTAGCCTGCATAGGAAACAAAATTGATTGCTGAATCTGAGTGTGAGTTGGTGGACTAGCAAATTAATGAAATGGCATACCCAAGACATAATCCTGATATTTTTCGCTGGAAGAGATTCACCAGAAGTAATATACCAGCTTCTGGAAAGGTAAATCTCATACCTATTTCTTTTTGTTGATTTAACTTAGTTACACTGAAATCTAAACATGATTCAAAGGATTTTTGAAGTAGTAACTTTTTATTACATAAACACATTCATAGTGGTCGAAGTTGAGCGCCCGAAACCTCTGGGAGTCCGCCTTTAACCCTGGCATACTTTATACTGATAGTTTTATATATATATTAAAAAACTGAATTTCTTTATGCTATATGTGCTCTGTGTTGGTTTGTGTGTCCACTGTCTATCTTCATTTTTCAGACATTTCCTTTCTGGATGAAATCCCCCCGGTAGAGATAAACCCTAATAAAACTGCCCTCTTGGCTGACTGATAAATAAAGTGAATGGATTATTATCTCACTCTAGCGATATGCTTATAAATGCCACGCAGACTAATATCATGGCCTCGACCATCTGTAGAGAGAGACAGGGCTATTCGAATCTCTGAAAGTCAGGCGAATTTTGATGGCTTAGTTGGAAATGATTCATAAACAATATGCTGACCTTAAGAACTGGCCAAGCTTTCTGCAGGAAAGGCTATAATCAGCAGACACCAGGCTCTGGCCGGGTGCCGTTTGTAGTATAACAGCAACCTACTGACCGCTGACTCTGCAAACCTGTAACCATTGGTCTGATATGATGATCAAAACAGAGGTTACAAAATACAAACCCCAGATTATTTTTATAGACTATCTTTGCTCCTGCTTTTCAGTCAATACCTCTTCACGGTTGACTTATTCTACACAGGTGCAGTTGAGTAATGGTGATATAGACCATTGGATGAAGGTAAGAACTTTGGATTTTTGTATGCATGCGCATGCATGTGCGAGAGAGACAGATATGCCCTAACATAAGGATGATTTATAGGCATTCGTAAACATCAAGTTCTGAAAATATTTTTGTCATTAGAGAGTGGAAATGGCCTCAGAGTTTGCTGTGTCAGAGGTTTTCTCCCTCAAGAAAGCACCCTCAGGAATAAGCAGCCAAGCGACATCACTAGCCAGCACAGACCAGCTGCAGGACCACGATGAAGCATACACCGAAGGTAGGTCACAACACAGGAAGTCACCACACAAAGCAGTGTACAGAAAGAAAGAACTGTTCAGCAGTTAATAGGTATAAGGAATTCACCTCCATGAATACTGCCTCGTGTAGCCCAGGCTCTGCTGAGTGACTGGATGAACAGGAAGTTGTGTCTGGATATCGAGGGGGAGGATGACCCTGTCGGTCCTGGTGAGAGGACCAGTCCTCCAGCTGTGCCCCTTGTTCAACCTGCTCATCTGGACTACAGCAATTTCGACGGTATAATGACCTGCACAGTTGGATGAGTCAGGCTGGCTAAAAAAAAAACGTGATTAGATTACTAATAGGATGATTTAAAGAGCGAATTATGTCAACTCCAGTGATTTTGAATCACTAACCTAGCGTTCTCTCTGTTTCTCATCCCCCCCTCACTAATTAACTGACACTTGTACACATGCTCAGATTTATACTCCCATCTGGCTGAGGAGGAGGAAAGCAGTGCAGTCAACAACTTCCTTCAGGACCTCATGGAGCGGGAAGTGTTGGATTCTGGGACAGTGGAGGACCTGTCGCTGGACTCGGAGCGAGAGAAGAAGAGGCCCAGAGACCCCTCCATCACCATGGAGGCTCGACACAAGCAGGTGCGTGTTCAGCATGAGATGACGCAGGCTCAGGTTCTAACATCTACGGAATCCTTGAGGCGGTTTACATGCTATGAGGGCCAAACTGAATTTGAAGCGATTAGTGCCGATTAAAGCAATTAGACCCGTTGTATTCTTCCTGATCTATTTCCAGACTTAATGACTTGCCGTGGTTCCTCAACATGCTGTTGCAGGTGCGTGAGAACCGCGCTCAGCGAGACGCGCTGAGGGAGAGGCAGAGGAGAGAGAAGGAGCTGAGGAGGGCGGCCAGAGAGGAGGCTCAGAGGAGGGAGAAGGAGGAGGAGCGCAGGAGGAGGCAGGAGGCCCGGCGGCAGGAGGACATGGTGGAGCAGGAGATGGTGCGACTACGTCGGCAGATGGAGGAGAGAAGGAGCCTGGAAAAGCTGGCCAGACAGAGGTAGTGTTATCACAGCAGCCAGGGGCTTTCCACATGCTCCACTTCTGAACAGCCCGAGAAGAGGGACCAATCATTTTTCATTTTCAAATTGGAATCTTTTTTTAAATGAATTTAATGCATTGAAACCTGTCCAATACAGAGCACAGTAATCAGTCTCCCTGGTCTTTTAGAAGGCAGTTGTGAATTTCTAACCCGTGAAGGTTATGCAGGCATGACTGTGCTCGGTATGTCCCACAGGGAGAGGGCAACACTGGACAGAAGGAGGGCAGAGCCGACGCCCCTGGTGCCACAGTCCTGGTGTGGTCTCCCTGCAGCCCCGCAGCAACAGGACAGAGAGAGACTGCATGGACAACAGGCAGAGGCCAGGGTCCAGATACTAAACCTGAAGGTTTGTGTGTGTGTGTGTGTGTGTACGCATGTGTGTACGTGTGCTTACATGGGTCAGCGTCACATGTTTGTGTATACATGTGTGATGGAAAATGCGATAGTGTGTTTGAGCCTCATAACGTGTGTACTATGTCACATGTGTACTATGTCACATGTGTACTATGTGGGCTAGTGTTTGCAGATGTACTTCTCTGGTTGGTACTCTGTACTACTGGAGAGGAGGGTCCGCATGGGGAAGGCTGCGGCGCTCTGTGATTGGAGGAGACAGCTCAGGACATGGCGAGCCTGGCGGGCGCTGGTGTGGGCGGGGCGGGAACAGCGGGAGGCGGAGAAAACTCAGGAGGAGCTACGAACTGAAAACAGGTAAGGAGAACATGGAGCCTCTCAGGGTTACCATGGAGACACAATCATACCCAGCACATAGAAACTCATCTCATTAAAACCAGTTTTTTGCTAGGACTTGGTTGTTCTTCCCGAGGATTGTTCGATATTCTACCCAAAGGCCCACCCAAAGGCTTCACTTAGTAGCAAGATCAGGAGTCTCTGCTAGTTAGGTTCAAGGGATCACTCAAAGTAACAGCGGAATTATTGATACTGCAACCCCACTAGAAACTGCCAGGTGGCGACGGAGAGCGATCGCAGGCGGTTGCTCAGACGATGCCTGGATGATTGGCGGCTGTGGTGTCGTGCGGAAGGAGAACGCCGGGAGCTCCTAGCCCAGCAGGAGGAGACTCGACGCAAGATGGCCGCCCTGATCTGCGCCGCGGCAACGGGGAAACTCTCCATGGTTCCTACAGCCAGTGAGCCAATCACAGTCAGGCCTAAGCCATCTGTGCAATCAGAGGCCTCCCAAGAGGTGAGTGACACTTCATGTTATTTGCCCAGCTTCTGAAACACAAAAAGGATAGTTCTGTTACCTTTACTTATGCAGGATATCCCAAGATGTATCCTCTTTTGAAAGGAAGCTTTCCGTGCAGAAATAAAAACATACATAAACAATGATGCACTTGACGACACTTGCGCACACACCCACTTGATTATGTCTGCTGGATATTAACCTAGTCATCCATAGCACAAAACCTAAAGGTTACACCACTCCCAGGCCATGAATGAAACATTATTTGTACTGTCATTCTGTACTGGTAAAAAATCAATCAATATGCTTTTGTTTTCATTCGGTGTTCATACATAGTGTGGTGGTGTCTGAACTGAATAAACAAGCGTTGGATCCTCCAGGTCCTGGGCTTGCATGAGGGACCTCATACTTTCCTCCAAGTTGATCACCGGCACAGGGAAACTTTCCCTGATGAATTATTCAGAACCTTGCAAGTCTTGCTTTCTCACCAGAGAGATAGAGAGAGAGGGAGGGAGAGATAGAGGGAGAGAGAAATAGAAACAGAGAAGAGTAGTTGTGGAAAATAAAAATGGGCAGAAACGTAGACAGAGAAATGGTAGCAGTGATGGGTTTGGAGACACTAGTTTGGAGACACTACTATACAGAAGTGAGGTCAGTAAGGATGGACAGACTAGTAGGTGCTGTGTGATGGAACAGGACCCCGGGCAGCACTTCACTAGACCTGCACAGGGTGCCAGCCTGGGGCCCTCCTGTATCTCAACCCCGCTCACCTCACACGCTAACATCCCACCTTGGCACTCCATACTCTACTTGTATTCATAGAAAGAACAACAGGGGTCACCGACCGTAGCCCCCGCCCCCTCTCCTGGTCGTCAGGGCGATGTCCCTCCCCCCACCCTGGCCTGGCAGGTGACGCGTCGCCACGCGGAGCTGACCCCCGGGGAGCTCCGCCGTACGCAGCAGAGGGGGAAGGAGGGCGCGGCCAGCGGCCCCCGGAGTCGGAGCGCGGAACTGCGCGGCGGCGGGTTCCACCATCGCCACGCCAACCAGCAGCACACCATCCAGGAGCAGAGGAGGCTGTTGCGGGAGCAGGAGGAGCAGATCGCCAGGCTGCAGGAGGAGAAGAGCATGCTGGGACTGAAGCAGGAGCTCCAGAGAGCCGCGCTGGCGCTTTCAGACCCCAAGGAGCCGAGGTAAAACCCCTGCAGCAGAGCCTCACGTCTCGCGTGTGTGAGCGTGGGTCTGTAGCTCTCAGGCCCTGACTGTTGGCTGTTTATCGCCTCCCAATTCAACCAGGCCGCTAGGTGGATCCCGAGATTTAATTGGCCCTTATTGTATTTAACTAGCTACAGTATATTGGTATTCATTGCAAAGGCTTCCATCCTGTGGATGTTCTGACTGTGTCCTGCTTTGGGGGCCTGTGGGTGGAGAGATCCCAAACAGACCTTCCCTGGTGTGCCCTGGTGACTTAAATTAGCTTACTCTGGTTTGAAGTTATTCTTTTGAAGACACAAAAGGCTATCAGTGTGAGAGATGTAATTATAAATGAACATCACGGTGATGGTTTGACTGAAATCAAGCGTCGGCCTCGTTGGAATAAATCCACCAGGGAGAAGTTATATTAAAGTTATATTAAAACAATAAAGCATCGCGTCCTAATATGAATGCAGCTCACTGCGTCCTAATTCTAGATTTACTGGGGTGATAACGGTAAATTGTACCATGCATTTAAATAAACCCCTAAAACATGCCCACTGAATGCTTCACTAATTAAAAGTGATGCATTGATTTGGAATGAGGGCTCGGGGCGAGTGTTCCACTGGAGACTAGCTCAGACAGGCTGCCTGTGGGGTCGACGGGGATCGTTGTAGAGAAGGTGAATCTATAGAGGGTGAATATTTCATGATTTGCGTTCCCGGTTTCAGGGTGAATTGTGTTTCTCTCTGTTCCAGAGCTTGCGGCATCTCAAGGGACCAGGCCGGCCTCTGCTTGCCCCGCCAGAAACCACCTGTCCGTCACCCTGGCCAGCATCTCGCCGTCATGGGTCAGCCGTCACATTTCCCTCTTCCTGATTAGAGATGAACAACACACACACACACACACACACGCTACACACACATGCACACTAGGCGTTCCGATTGGCTGGTCACAAAACTTCCAGTCAGGGTTTTTTATTTTATAATGGGAACTAAATAAAAGTAAGTAAGTACATAAAAAAGTAAATACTAATTTCATGGTCGTGAGTCTGATGTATAGCTGCAGCCTTCGCAGTGCAATAAAACAAGATTTAAAGTTTTACTCTCTGTTGAACTCCATTTGGCTTAAATTACAACTGTGGGAGGAATAGGAAGAGACCAACACTCTCTCTCTCTCTCTCTCTCTCTCTCTCTCTCTCTCTCTCTCTCTCTCTCTCTCTCTCTCTCTCTCTCTTACAGACACTCACACAGAGTATTCTTTCTTCTTTCTAAAGCCTCAGAAGAACACACACACACACACCATAATGTATTCACCCAGATCTCTGTCTTCATCACCCCCTCTCTCTCCACACAGCCATGGAAGAGCGTGCTCGCCTGCGCGCTGAACGCAGGAGGGAGGTGGAGGAGATGAAGAGAAAAAGGGAGGAAGAGAAACTGGTGAGAGGTGGAGGAGTTAGATGAGAGGCAGGCCAGCAGGGTGATGCAAAACGGAAGTGCTCAGTGGGTCTACAGGAAAGCATCCAGGTCTCATGAGGATACGTCGTCGGGTTGTGTATCTGGAGGTTGTGTATCGGGAGGTTGTATATCGGGAGGTTGTGTATCGGGAGGTTGTGTATCGGGAGGTTGTGTATCGGGAGGTTGTGTATCGGGAGGTTGTGTATCGGGAGGTTGTGTATCTGGAGGTTGTGTATCGGGAGGTTGTGTATCGGGAGGTTGTGTATCTGGAGGTTGTGTATCGGGAGGTTGTGTATCGGGAGGTTGTGTATCGGGAGGTTGTGTATCGGGAGGTTGTGTATCGGGAGGTTGTGTATCGGGAGGTTGTGTATCGGGAGGTTGTGTATCGGGAGGTTGTGTATCGGGAGGTTGTGTATCGGGAGGTTGTAAGGGTGACAATTAACTGTTGCCTGGAGTGTATTCATACAGCCTACGGGGGAGTTGAAGACACAGCTGTTCACCAGAGCCAGTCTGGACTCGTGTTATTCAGCAGTGTGAAAGGATGACATGTCCCGTCCAGGCCCAGATGAAGGCAGCACAGGAGGAGAAGCAGAGGGAGGAGGAGGAGGAGAGACGCCGTGCCGTGGAGAGGAGGAGAGAGGACAGGAGGCAGGAGAGAGAGGTGAACAACCTTTCTACGTTTCATTAGAGCACACAGCCTCCACAATCAGACGCATGAATCAGAATCCATGAAGCCGTAGTCTTCTGTGAGTGTGACTCATGGATGTACTGTAGTCTCAGTACTTGCAAAGTAAGAAAGTATGTGTACCTTTACGTGTGTGCGTGTGTGTCGACAGAGGGAACAGGAGAAACAGAGGCGCGTGGAGCTGGAACGCCAACTTCAGGTTGAGGCCCAGCAGCACTACCGCCGAACCCTGTTACTACGGCGAGGCCTGGCACCATGGAAACGCCTCGTCAGCCTCGGCCGAGACAAAGCACAGGTAATCAGACACATACACTGTACAGGGGACTGAAGAGCAAAATAAGAACAAAAACAATGCTGCATTGAGTCTACAATCAAAACGCACGACGACGCAAACACAGCCCACCTGGGATCAGACACTGCTCTGATGATGTTTACAGAGAGGAGGCTTCACCACCTGCCTGAGAACTGAAGGAATGGGGAAATGGACAGAAGGATAGAACATGAAAGGGGAGTGTGTGTGTGTGTGTGTGTGTGTGTGTGTGTGTGTGTGTGTGTGTGTGTGTGTGTGTGTGTGTGTGTGTGTGTGTGTGTGTGTGTGTGTGTGTGTGTGTGTGTGTGTGTGCGTGCGTGTGTGTGTGTGTGTGGGGGGGGGGGGGTGCGTGGGTAAAAGGAGCTGGGGGAGCTAAATGATTGAGCAGATTAATTGAGGCCAAGGATTTCAAGATGATGTAACTTCTCAGCAATATGTTTCCAGCTCTGCAACCTTGAGAATTCATTTTTGGCCAAATATCAATTTTTATATAAAAAACTCCATTGTTTGTTTTTTTGAGTAATTTGTATGGTTACTGGATGGTAAAAACAACAAAATCTGCACCCAATTTGGATAAGAAAATGTTGATTTTGGCCCCACAGCCTTTTGTGCTATCCCATAATTGTCTTTACCTGGCACCATCAAGCTTCAGTATTGTCTTTCAATCCTTTCCAGCTGGCAGGGAGCCATCACGGGCATGCTCTCTTGAGACAGTGCATCCTGTCCTGGCAGCAGGTCGCAGGCGAGGCCCAGGCTCAGAAACGGGCCTCTGCTGACCAACTGCATCAGCACATTCTGCTACGCAGGAGCCTGTGCAGCTGGAAGAGGGTATGCATCACACACACCTGTGTGTTTAACACACACACACCTGTCTGTTTAATACACACACACATCTACTGTCTATTAAACACACAAGCATACACCTACTGTCTATTTAACACATAAAACACAGACCCTGTGTGTGTGTGTGTGTGTGCGCGCGCGCAGTTAAAAGACCAGTGTGGGATCCTGGCGGGTCGGGCGGAACGCTTCCACCGCACACACACTCTGAGGAGGGTTCTGACACTGCTGCTGGATCATGTGACCCAGGAGAGGCTGAGGAACTGGGACCAGCAGCAGCAGGCTGACCAGCACAGTGACAGGTCTGTAGTCCTAGTCTGTTGTCCTAGTCTGTAGTCCTAGTCTGTTGTCCTAGTCTGTAGTCCTAGTCTGTAGTCCTAGTCTGTAATCCTAGTCTGTTGTCCTAGTCTGTAATCCTAGTCTGTTGTCCTAGTCTGTTGTCCTATCTGTAGTCTTGGTCTGTATTCTTATTTGTAGTCTTGGTCTGTAGTTATGTCTGTTGTCCTGGTCTGTGGAACCTTGTAGAGGGTTTCCTTCAGCTCTCCATACTAGCCTGACAGGAAGGTTCTTTCAGCTCTCCATACTAGCCTGACAGGAAGGTTCTTTCAGCTCTCCATACTAGCCTGACAGGAAGCATTTCGGTGAAGACCACCTGCTGCTAGACCTGATTAAACTAGAGGCCGTTCAACGGAGGCAGAATTATTTTCAGATTGGCTGCCCTAGGCTCAGTCCTCACCACACACCATTTCATCAGATCATTATATAAGTATTTACTGTATAAACATGTTCCGCCTCAAAAGTTAATTTCTTTGACATTCCCCTGAATGTTCGATTTCCAATATCTTGCCTTTTTAATGTGCCACTGTGTGTGTGTGTGTGTGTGTGTGTGTGTCAGACGATCGTTGCGGAGCTGCTTCCAGGCCTGGCAGAGGTTTCCACGGCAGCAGCGTGAGGAGCGAGAGAAGGAGTTCCGCCGGCAGCAGTTGAGACGCAGGGTGGCTGAGGTCCTCCCTGACTTCCACTGCTCTCCTCTGCAGAGCTTCTGGGAACCCCCCACCTGACAGGACCCACAGCCACGTGCACACACACACACACTCACACCCAACATGCTGCTGTGATGAGCAGGGCACAGACAACCCCTGCTTTTAAATGTTTCCATCACTTTAAATAAAGTATAAAGTTATAAAGTGTAGCATTGTAAAGCATTTTAATGCATTTCATTGTCCAATCTATTTTTCAAACCATTACGTCTACGTGTGTTTTGTTTTTCGAAACTGTTTAATTCTAATTCAGTTTGACAAACCTTGAGAGCATAAATCTTAATGACGCTTTGTTTGTTTAGCCTTCTGTTCTCTCCTTCTATGTCATGTTTAATGTAACCGCACACTTTCAAAACACAAATCATCCAGAACAAACCGCTTCTCCAGAGGTCAATCAATGTGATTCTGTTTGTGACAAAAACACACAACCTGTTTATTTCTGATGAGAGTGCAAACTTAATATGGAAATACTCAGCGACGCCTTCATGCTGCAGCATTAATCAAGTCTTCAAAAGAGCCCTGGGGCTCCATTTTTGGTCACAAACCAAACAAGGCACCCAGAACTCAGGGAGAAGGAATGTGGCCATGAATGATGAGGAGCTGGTGTGTGGAAGATGGAGAGATCCATGGAGAGATAGGTGAACGGTGCGGGGAGAGGAGAGGAGAGGAAAAGGTCAGTAGGACAAACAAAGATGGAGGCTGGAGATTGCAGGTGTCAGTCATTCCTGTAACCGGTGGCAGATCATTATGGTCTGTTAGTCGTGTGGTTCAAGGTCACGGACAGACGTGCTGGCTAGTCGTCACCAGACAGTGTTGGCCTGGCCTTAGCCTATAGTGTCTCGTGTGGTGTTGGACGGTCTGGCCAAGCTGGAGGAGGGTGGACCGGCATCCCTGCTATGCTGCCATGCTGCCATCCTGTGGTGATAATCAGAACTGCGGCAACAGCTCCAAAAAAAGGTCCGGTCCTTTCATTGCTCCGGTCGCAGTTCTCTAGACCAAGTCGGTATGGCTGGGGGAGGGCGGGGGGTGGCCCATGGTTAGAAACTCCACCCAGTTGCTGCGGAAACCACGGGAGTAGACCCCGGTGTCCAGGACGAGGCCCCACAGATGCCTGCGAGCAGTGTGGTCCCTGAGGGCCATGCGGAGCTCCCGCTCTGTCACGTTGGAGCTGACGTTCAGCAGCTGCAGTACCAGCAGGTGCAGCATCCCTCCTGTCACCATACTGCTGTACCAGGCACAGGTGAAGCACAGCGCAGAGCTGCAAACAGGACACACACCACACACACATACATCATACACACACATGCATTCATCATCATCATACACACATCTGAGTTCTTTATTTCTTAATTTCCTCATAGAATGGGACAGGGGTTCATATTTTAAATCAGTCCACACATTAACGTAAAGCTGTATATTGCTGTCTCGGAGAGAAGGTTCCAGAATAATAGAGAAACTTGAACACACATCACAAGAGGACCAAGCTGATTGAGTCAACAGTATGATAAATAAGCACTGTTGGCAGGTTGTAATCATAATCTCTTGAAGACTCAATTACAATTTCAATCAGCTCACACTGACTACCACGATAATCTAGAGCCATCTAAAAATATCCATGCTTTTAGTGACGCTGAAGCAATTGCAAGGATCAGTTACATATTACGTGTTCTCTGGAGATTCTTAAGAGGCAATCTGGCAGTGTGCCATAGGGTATTTTACTCACTATTGATCTACTGTAAACTGGCTTATTTTCATCTGGGTAGGGATGTGTGTGTGTGTGTGTGTAACTGGATGTACCTGTATTGGTTGTAGACCCCAGGGCAGTAGAGCAGCGCGGTCAGGACGTTCTGACGTGGACACACGCTTTGCAGTACCAGGCTGACCCCGTACACAGAGGTCAACAGAAAGAGGAGGAGCGTCAGCAGGAAGCTGCGATGATTGGCCTGTCCCACACAGTTGTTTATCCTGCCATCGGCATTGACGAACATGACACACGCACACGTATAGACAAGACAGAACACTGTACTGAGACCCTAGGTTACACACACACAGCACTGCGCTTTTAACAATTGTAGTGATTCATGCAACGGTTACTGTCACTGTCACTTTTTTTAAACATACAGTTAATAGTAGTTTAGACACAGTTAGAAATAATTTGATCCTAGAGCAACGAGTCATACAGGCCAGACATGAGCAGTCGACATGACATTAACTTCACACAGTAAAGCCCGCAGCTATACCGCTGCCTGTAAACAGCAGTGAGGAAATGAAGGAGGTAGAGGGTCCAAGTCTGACCCACCAGACACAGTGGTGGTCCATCCTCAAGACGCAGAGCCCACAGATCCTGCAGTGGCCCGCCCTGGGAGGGCGGAGCAGCCTGCAGACGGAGCACCAGCCCCCCTGCCCCCCTGCCCCCTCCTCCCTCTGCTTCATCTCCTCCTCAGGCCGCTCGGACGACCCCGCCCGATGGGCGATCACGACCTCATGAGCTCCGTTGAGGGCGGGATCTCTGTCCGGCGGAGGGCTGTGATAGGTCACCGTGCTGTGTGCGTGGGCGGTGCTGGGTCGTACGTAGCCTGGCTGTCTCTTGGTGTGGTGCAGGGCCACCAGCGTGAGGACCACCCCCAGAGTCACCACCCCCAGCTGGAGCAGCCCGGTGTGTCCGCGCCAGTACACCTCCGTGAGGAACAGGAAGTACATGTACGCCAGGGAGAACAGCGCCAGGCTTAGGAAGAAGAGGGTGCGGCCCTTCTTGCGGTGGGTGATGTAGTAGTACCACAACACCAGTACGGGCAGGGCAGTCAGTACTATCACCCCCAACAGCGGGTGAAGGGCTGCCAGGTGCAGGAAGACAGGAAGTAACACGAGGGGCGGGACAACAGACAGGTCCGCTCGCCTGGCTCCGCCCCACAGCCAGGGAACGCGGACGCGGTCGGAGACGGTGTTTATCAGACGGGACATGGAGTCTGGCTTCTGAGGCTCCCTCTTTAACCATCTTAGGGAAGATAAAGAAAGAAGATAAAGAAAGAATTCTGAATCCTTATGTACACTGTTGCTCCCAAGAACCCAACAGCACATTTTATCCCCAAGCCCATCGGAGAAAGCAATGGAAAATCAAGAGTATGTTTAGAAAAGTCTCTGGAGACAGTTCCATCATTTTACTGGGCTATTCATATTTAGTCATTTGGGAGGCATATATTGCAAAGGATAAGTTGGAGCCTTGAAGGCTACTCAGAGCGCAACCTATCACAGCGCAACCTATCACAGCGCAACCTATCACAGCGCAACCTATCACAGCGCAACCTATCACAGCGCAATCAATCACAGCGCAATCAATCACAGCGCAATGATACGAGAGTGCATGTGCTATCCATCACAGCGGCGCCCATTGCCAGGTAAACCAAACATGATAAATGGGTGAATCTAGAAGGTGTCCCTCACCTGTCACAGGCTTCATCCAGCTCGTCACACTCACAACAGCAGGCTGCCACGTGGCTCCGCCTCCCGTGACTGTCCACATACTCACAGCAGCACAGAGACTCCTCCTCCTCCAGCACCTTATTGGTCGATTTGGCTCGTTTCTTCATGACGGATAGCCCGTCAGCCAATTAATGATGTCACGGCCGTACTGAAGAAGTTCAGTTTCCTGGGAATTAACAGAGGGCTTGGTTACCATTAGTGTGTGTGTCTGTGTGTCTGTGTGTGTATGTTGAGAAAAACAGAATGAGAGAAAGAGAAGGTGTATGGAGTCCATTCTCTTATGATGAATTCACTCCACTTAATGACCAGTGCAGGCAGATATTGGAAACAGGAGTTTCTATTTGCAGTGCCAAATCAGATGCCAGCTCTTGATTATTCCAGGTATTTATCACATTTAAATGTCACATTACTCAGAAAAATGTCAGGAATATTTTGCTTAAGCATTCAGTAGGGACGCAACCGGTAATTTTCTAGTGTACCTTCATTCCCCTGTATGCTCTCAATCATAATAAGTAAGGTTAATGTGTCCCCAGTGATTCACCAACCAATGACTCATTTTAGTGATCACCATCTCTAGGTCCCTGGCTTGTAGAATAACAGATGGGAGAGGAAAGGGAGACAAATACACACAGGTTTTGTAGAAGTGTAGGAGAGGTTATAGTCACAGAAAGAAACAATATTCTTTGAATATGTACGATAGGAGATTCAGTATGGTACCCTATAGGAATGCAGTATTGTTCACCAAATATATTCTTAAATTTCTTAACTGTGACTTCTACAGTTAATGGAAATAAATAACATGTCATCTTTTTTGTTAAGTTGATATCACTGCATAATTTTGTTATAGTCGAACACGTAGTCTTGAGGCTATCCTTGTAAAGCCTTCCTGGATGTAACTTGAGACAATACTACAGTTCTGAAAGTTAAGTAGTTGTTTGAAGAAGAAGCATGATATTTCCGTTTATCTTACTACATTTAACCTCGTCCTCTGGTCTAGACCATCAAACATCGGCATAAACTAAAACATGTTCCAGTTCAAAAGGTGGCACAATGATTCATTTCAACTGAATGCGATTTTCTACTTCCTCGAAAACAAAAACAGACAGACGCCAACCCTCGCCGCTAACGTCCAACCGCAAAACACTAAACGAATGAAAATGGCAAATATTATGTTTCCTACCTGAAAAACAGACGAGTTAGTTACATGATGATACTGTTGAAAAGCCATTCATTTCGTTTGACGTAGTTTTCGGTGGATTCTGTCCACCCGGTGAGCTCGAGCGGTCTGCTGCCTGAACGCATTCGCTGGACTGTGACTCTTCCACACGTCATTGTTGTGGAAGTTACTAGAACACCACCTCTACCCTGTCTGCTATATTGCATAATAATTGATATAGCCTACATTAGGCTATATGCGAATACGTGACCTAATGACAACGTCGAGAAACAGCAAACCTGTAGATCGACATAGGCCTACGTCTAGGAGCGCAGCGTTGTTTTTGGAGGCGAATAGATCACCATTTGGGTGAAGTAAGAGGATGGTCACGCTTATATCAGCTGGATGAACACATTTGAAGGTATGCTACAATAACAAGGCAGTGTCAGGATAATATTTCTTTATTCATAACATTTACATACATTACATATTCGTAGGCCAAATGTAAGAAACAGTAAAAACCCAATTGATAGTGAAAACGTTGTCCAACAACACTACAGAAACAACCGATGTACAGTACAACAGACTGTACAACCATGTTCTTAAATCAACATTGACAGCAACATAAAGGCACACGTGTAGAGGCAGAACTCACGAAACGTATTCTCAATTGAACCGTGTTAAATATAAAAGTGTGTTTCAGTAGAAGTAGGTGAAGCCTGAGGGTACCGTCTTTTTTTGTTGTTGATCATAGATCAAAAGAATTAACTTCTAAGATGAACCATGGCTTGCCGTGACACTAATGTGTCGTGTTACCCTCTTTTGGATTGCATTATCACGTAAAACTCAGTCACTGATCTAAAATCTTCAAATAAAAAAGGTATCCTAACTGCACCTTATTAAAAGATTACTAATTCATCCTGGCTAAAAGGCTCCTGAGAATGTTTTTTTAATATTTAAATGGTCTAATGTTTATCACAAACCAGCTGTAAAACCGCAAACCAGATACAATTTAAATAAGTCTATAGAAGGAAAAATGTAATAAAAATAAATGTATTTTTCTACAAAAGTAGAAGAAACCCGCACTCAGTTACCAATATGAAATAGAAATTCATTCTGACAATAAGCAAGTAAATTGTGCAAAATGTCAAATTAAATTATAAATTAAATAGTAATTTTCTACAAGTTTGTACACATTCTACAGGTCCTGACCTTAGCTCTAGAGTAAAATGTTTTAACTGCCATTTGCACACTCACTAGTGTATCCACATACAAGAAAGGGAAAAAAACATCACTGTGAACTGTGAACATAACTTATCTGAACCAACCTGACAAAATAATTCTCCACCCATCATTCCTCCATGTTGGAAATGGTTCTGGAACCTTTCACCTTACATGACAACAACGCCGGCAGCATTTATAAACATCCACAAACACCTGGTGCCAGAGGATCAAAGGCCCTGGGATTTGTTGGCCTTAGTGACAGAATGTTGGCCTTAGTGACAGGATGTCGCTGTGATGCTGAAGACAAGGCTACGACAACTTCCCAGGAGTCCGTTCCTAGAGTCTTGTAGCCCCCGGAGGCACACCTCAAGAGTCAAAAATGGCATCCTGTGACCACAAGGTGCGCTGGTGTCACTGTGGGGGCATTGCTGTTCTGTTGGCTAAGGCAAAGTTCTGCTGGAGTAGGACTAGAGAACCGCGGAGCTGGGGAGAGGGACAGCAGAGTCAGCATTATGAGAAGCACATGCAGATCTCATTCTGGAGCATCTTTTCACAGCAGTATCAGAGTGCATATGTAGGGCAAGGACAACAGTGCAGTCTGTAGCTAGCACGGTCTTACCCAGCGACACAGCGCTGTTTTTATTTTATTTCAAGGACACCGAGTAATGAATTATGAACATTGAGTGTTTGTGTGAGATTTCTGTGTCAAATAAGGGTAGACACATGCACACACCTGTTCCAACAGGTTGATAGAGTCCTGTAAGACAGCTTTCATCAGCTGGTTCTCCTCTCTCGTCCTGTGAGGAGTGGGCGGTCTGGCGCCGAAGTCTGGAGCCAAACTGGGGCAAAGAACAGGCAGACAACACACACAACGCTAATTTAAAAACCTGTGCAATTATTGTTATTTTTTTGTCGGTTAGCAGACGCTCTTATCCAGAGCGTAAGTACAGAGTCATACTGCTGAGGCAAGTTGGGTGAAGTGCCTTTCTCAAGGACACAACGTCATTTTTCACAGCCAGGAATTGAACCGGCAACCTTCTGATTAATAGCCCAATTCCCTAACCGCTCAGCCATCTGAGCTTCTCTAATCCACCCAGGAGTCCTCAGACAGGATAATGGTGAGCAGGCTCGGCGACAGAATCAATCAGATGGGGGGGGGGGGGGGGGGGGGGGCGCATAGCCCGTCAATGCCACCCCCTTGGTGGTGAGGAGAGGAGAGCAGAGAGGATAGAGAGGCTGGGCTACCTGGCCTCGCTCCTCTCCCTCAGACGGTTCTTGGTGCTGAGGAACATGCGGTGAGCCACATCCTCCATGGCCCACAGCTTGAAGAACAGCCCCAGGTTCATTACCGTCAGAATCAGCAGGCTGCAGGGGACGACCAGAAACACTGTGCTTAGATTATGAAAACACACTGAAGTACAGCACAACAGAGTCGAAAAGCTGTTCGGGGGGGGGGGAGAAAGAAAATTAAGGATATAAAAAAAAAACTAATGCGAAATTACTGTCTCAGTATGAAGAGTACATTTTTTCCCCCCTCTCTCTCATACTAGGTTTACAGGAACAAGTGGATAAACCGGTCTGGGCACTCTAGTCTCTGATCAAGATCGTGTTAATCTTTTTTTTTTGTGAGTGCTCCAATTTTGTTGACTTACATGACACTCATTCCAGCAACAATGGTGGTAATGTTCCACCTTTGTTGATCCTTCATATCCATCGTCCCTGAAACACAGCAAAGAAGAGCAGTCATTAAAACGGACCCAGGTCAACAGCATGTACACAAATGCTTGAAATGCCCCGTTTTTTCCCCAGAAAGATCTCTCCAGTTGGCGTGTGATTCACAAGCAGATTAAGATCGAGATCTCCTGGTGACTTACATGAAGTGAATCCTATACAGGCAGTGTAAGATACTTACGCTTACATTTAGTCATTTAGCAGACGCTCTTCTCCAGAGCGACTTACAGTAAGTACAGGGACATCCCCCCCGAGGCAAGTAGGGTGAAGTGCCTTGCCCAAGGACACGTCAATTGGCACGGTGGGGAACCGATCTGGCAACCTTCTGATTACCCGCCCGACTCCCTCACCACTCAGCCATGTGACTTACCCATGCCCCCTTCTCTGTGGTGATCAGGGTCCGTCCCATACTGCTTGTTGGGCTTCATGTGCCCAGACAGGGTCCTACTGTACGCCCGTCGCCTCCGCCGGAGACCTCCAGCCTTCCCAGCATCCCCCCCGGCCTGGTTGAGCTCTGCATCCTCCTTCAGCAGCTCCGACTCTGACCACGTCACAGAGCAAACAAGACACGTTGGAGCAGATGAATGAATGTGTGAGGGGTGAGTCGGCAAAGACTTGCGGGTTCAAGGTCACGCAGTGCATTGAGATGTTAGGACAGACGTACACAAGCAGTGCTCTGGTTAGTGCGTAACTCAATGTTGAGAACAACTGTCGGGGAAAAGGATGTCCTTTAGAATCAGATTGCTTACATTTTACATTTAGCAGACGCTCTTATCCAGAGCAACTTACAGTAAGTACTGGGACATTCCCCCCAGAGGCAAGTAAGGTGAAGTGCCTTGCCCAAGGACACAATGTCATTTTTCACAGCCAGGAATCAAACCGGCAACCTTCTGATTAATAGCCCGATTCCCTAAACGCTCAGCCATCTGACTCCCGCTTACAGTAACCCAGAATTAACCAAAGAGTACCAAACAAAAATGGACTCTCACCCACTTTGTGCTACTCACCCAGGTGTTTAAAGTAATCTTCCAGACCACTCCAGGAGTTCTTGGTGATGAAGGACTTAATCAAACTCCACGGTTCCTTCCTGTACTTCACATCGGTGTCGATCCTAAATACAAAACATCTCAATTAAATACATACTGCCTTTCTAGACAATAAACACAGAGATTCTCCTTTGACAGAGCTAGCCAGCGAGCAAGCATGTGCTGTAACAATAAATTAAAAATGTTCCTCACCTCAGACGACACTTCCGCTTGGAGTTGCGAATGATACAGTATCGATTCTGAGTGTAGAAGTAGTCGTGGTATGGCACGTCATGCGTGTAGACCTCGGCATTGACCAGATAGTAATGACCCTCCCTGGACTCTTTGTAAAGGGTCTGACCAGCAGGGCACTCATTAGAACACACACGGCAACATCCGCAAATCATACTCAAAGTGTACTTTCACGCAAACAAATCATCGACTCATCCCTGCTGCTCTGAAGTCAGAACCCCCCCACACACACACACACACACCTGGTTCTCTGTGGCGGTGGAGAACTTTCCAATCAGAGGGTTGTTGATGGTGATGGTGTAGTTGAGGTTCCTCTTCATGGCACCAGAGGCTTCTCTCTCCCACGGGTTCAGTCTTGAATCTGGACACGACACAGAGCCAGGAGCTAGGTTAACAAACCATGGATTTACAAACCTGTAAATGACTGACTGTGACTCTGGAGCATGTGTAGAAGAAATTTTAAAAAAGCACTTTTTCCGATATCTGATGCAAGTCATTCATGAATCAGCTTAATTTCTGTTGAATGACTGGACATAAGGCATTTTCCAGGGTCATGTGGGATGATACTTCGAGGGAGGTGAAAGGTTAAACTCACTCGTGATCTTTCTGGCCTTCATGAACCTGCGCATGAACGGAGAATCTGAGAAGAGCAGCTCGAACATCTTCTCAGCGCTGAAGTGGAAGACCCGGTTCACGTACATCCGGCCCTGCTCCTGCGACACACACGCTCGCTCCTCTACAAGGTCTGACAGAGAAAGAGAGAGAGACAAAGAGACAGAGAGAGGAGAGAGAGAGACCAACAGAAAGACATAAATGTATTGATTGTAATGGCCAATGTAAAGGCCACCTCTATCTCTCCAAAACAGCTTTACTGAGGTAGCAGGTTGGTTTGATTCTCACCCTCGTCAGGACCGCTCTCTGACCCGCTTTGCTCAGATAAGCCGTCAAGGTTGGCATTGAGGTCCAAAGAGAGGGAGGAGCGCTTGGAGACCCTCTCTGGAGCGAGTCTGTCTAGGGCCGGACTGCGGCTGCGTTGCTGGGAAGGGCTGGTCCCACGAGAGTCTTCCTGCTGGACACACGTGGACAGACACAAGCACAGAAGAAGAAAAAAAAAACCATCAATATCAGAAGGCGTCATGACGAACACGCGTAATGGACGAACACAGACTGGAGCTTGTACCATGCTGCCAGAGTTGGGGCTGAGGGGGAAAGGCATGTCCTCTCCCTGGGGGGTGGATGTCTGGAGGGGCTCCTGGTCCACCTGATGAAGACGCACAGAGGGCATTCTCTCCAGACGGCCTAAATTCTCCTCCACACTCGGTCTCATGGTTAAGCTGCACAGGGAGATATTGGCAAATCAGGCATGGCATTTCAGTAGTAAAGACATACAGAGTAGGCTAAAGCATGCGAGTTCTTACTTATGCTGTGGTGTTGATTCTGCCGCTACTTGTAGGCTGTCCATCTCTTCATGGCTCAGGCCAAGATCGTTTCCATAGTGCTGCTTTACCATCTGCCACAGCTCTATACTCGTCAGGGGCTAGGACAGCACAGTAGAAACTATGAAAAGAAGCCAAAGGTACTTTTGATAAACCGCATTCACACTCCATACGCAGATGCTCGCAAACAATGTTTTGTTTTCCGAAATCTCACAAGTTATTCGACGCCAAACTCGACTGCGTGGAGCCTACTTTTCAAATGCACTAGGCTACAAACCTGCCGAGAGCAAAAAAACGATACCGCGATAACAGCTTTTAGCTCTACACCAGGCAACGTCAGGTTATAGACTTTATTTATATTATCAGATTCGTTTGTTTTGTTTTTTTAGTTAGCTTGACCACTCCACTCTGTTAACATAAGTTAAGTCCGTGGCTTGTTCAACGCCAGAAAAGAAGCAAAACAAACAAGCTTGGGCACGATGTGTTCAATCCAACAACATAGGGAATTGTGATATTAGTAACCTGCTGCTACCAAGTTTTGTACAAGTCAGTACAATATCATTATAAAAAAAAAAAAGTGTGATACACTTACTTTTCAGTGCTCGTTTTCTCACTACCTCAGTTTTTCACTACCCTCGGAGTTCGCTGGACTGTGAACTACCACAACCTGCAATAAGGAAGTCCTCGTGCGTTCCTCCAATGCAACTTCGTTTCAGACCCAACAATTAGAGAGAGCTCCTCCCCTTTATATCGAGACAGGTAACTGCTTATACGCATACATACCTCGGATCCCATTCAGTTGTGACGAAAACTGACATTATAATTCAGTAAAGTAGAATTTAAGTTTAAGCTAAATATCGATTGTTAAAACCAAAACGTTATTCTCCGCGCCTGACAGCTCTTCACGTTTATGCTAATGAGCTCTCCCCTCACGCCTTGAAGGGGGTCATTGAACTTCACCTTTGTTCCCGACTGCCATTAGTGTTTCGTACGGAGTTGTTTGCGTTATAGCTGTATTCCCTCGGCTCACAGTCCTAGGAGCATGGCCTACTAGCACGGTTGTCAAGAGCAATATCCATGCAAATCTCAGAGGTGAGATCATAAAACGATGAAATCTTTACGTCTAATTACCAAGTCGCCAAGGCTGGAATCACATAGCCTACAGTAGGTATATCACTCAACCCTGTTAAGCAGTCCTGCTCAGTCCGAAAGACGGAAACTAAAGGCCATTCAGAATCGGACTGTAGCCAGATGTAAGCACGGTGTGTACTTAGGGTTGATTAGATAAGACCAGGGTAAAGTCACAGTCCTAATAGCGGTGCACAAGACAGGTCACATGGAACAGCACCGGTTGTGATACTCAAAACGTACCCAGGCAGTTGCAACTGTTTGACATACATCATGGGATCAATGCAATGGAATTCAGAATAAATAAAGAAAAGAACAGTCTGCCTTGTGAATATTAGGGCCTCATAATAGGGATGCTAGAGCTTTCGTTTGAGATGTGAGCATCTTACAGGGATGGGTTTCTGAGGCGATGCTACTGTATGATAGTTTACCATTCCTGTTCAAATATTTGAACCTGATCTATGAACATGCAGGACAGCTACATTGTATGCAGTTAGGCAATACTGTTCCTGGGTTTCAGCTCACACCCAAACCTTCCAGATCTGTGATACGGACTGAACGACACCACAAGTCAGGAACAGTGCTCTGAAGTGCAATTTCCCCCGGTGTGGTGGATTTTTTTGGCATGGATTCGGTAAGTGTCATGTCACCTCATCTGATCAGTGCCTTACCTTGTCCATCAGAGTGTTCTGCCACATGCGGAACACACCCTGGTAACTTTTCTCTCTCGATGAGAAGGAGGTAAAGAACAGCTGTTTTGGGGAAACCAAAATCACCAACAAGTTAATTTGTATCAAAGTGATACGTCTAGCATCTTGAAATGAAAACATTTGTTTGTGTAGATGCCCTTTTGAACAGGCAATCTTGACAGTATCAGAATCAGGTTTACTGCCAAGTGAGTTACACAAACGAGGAATTTGCTGTGATGACATACACAAACAAGGAATACCGTGTTCCTGAATAGTGATGTTTGGTGTACCTTTTCTGTGTCGGTGGAAACCTGGATGGCGTTCGGAATGAGTCTGGCTGTCTTTTCTCTGCTCATGGAGGTTATGTCCCTCAGAGTTAACACGATCTATAACATAAAGGTTATGTCCCTCAGAGTTAACACGATCTATAACATGAAGGTTATGTCCCTCAGAGTTAACACGATCTATAACATGAAGGTTATGTCTCTCAGAGTTAACACGATCTATAACATGAAGGTTATGTCCCTCAGAGTTAACACGATCTATAACATGAAGGTTATGTCCCTCAGAGTTAACACGATCTATAACATGAAGGTTATGTCTCTCAGAGTTAACACGATCTATAACATGAAGGTTATGTCTCTCAGAGTTAACACGATCTATAACATGAAGGTTATGTCCCTCAGAGTTAACACGATCTATAACATGAAGGTTATGTCCCTCAGAGTTAACACGATCTATAACATGAAGGTTATGTCCCTCAGAGTTAACACGATCTATAACATGAAGGTTATGTCCCTCAGAGTTAACACGATCTATAACATGAAGGTTATGTCCCTCAGAGTTAACACGATCTATAACATGAAGGTTATGTCTCTCAGAGTTAACACGATCTATAACATGAAGGTTATGTCCCTCAGAGTTAACATGATCTATAACATGAAGGTTATGTCCCTCAGAGTTAACATGATCTATAACATGAAGGTTATGTCCCTCAGAGTTAACACGATCTATAACATGAAGGTTATGTCTCTCAGAGTTAACACGATCTATAACATGGAGGTTATGTCTCTCAGAGTTAACATGATCTATAACATGAAGGTTATGTCCCTCAGAGTTAACACGATCTATAACATGAAGGTTATGTCCCTCAGAGTTAACACGATCTATAACATGAAGGTTATGTCTCTCAGAGTTAACATGATCTATAACATGATCTATAACACAGATCACAAAAAGGAGAGTCAACTGACACTGTTCACAAGCAGTAGGTTCATTAATAAAACCCATGCTTTTGTTCACTCAGACATTCTAGAAAATGCACACATTTAGAACACTAACACACACTCTTTCTCCAGAAGACAAACACACACACACACCTTAGGATGTATTCAAGCATTCAGAATAAATACTTCCTCATAGTGGCTCATTGATTCTCCCTCTCCCACTCCCTCTCCTCCTTCTCCTTCTCCCTCTCCTTCTCCCTCTCCTTCTCCTTCTCCTTCTCCTTCTCCCTCTCCCTCTCCTTCTCCCTCTCCTTCTCCCTCTCCTTCTCCTTCTCCTTCTCCCTCTCCCTCTCCTTCTCCCTCTCCCTCTCCCTCTCCCTCTCCCTCTCCCTCTCCCTCTCTCTCTCCCTCTCCCTCTCCCTCTCCCTCTCCCTCTCCCTCTCCCTCTCCCTCTCCCTCTCCCTCTCCCTCTCCCTCCCCCTCCCCCTCCCTCCCTCCCTCCCCCTCTCCCTCTCCCTCTCCCTCTCCCTCTCCCTCTCCCTCTCCCTCTCCCTCTCCCTCTCCCTCTCCCTCTCCCTCTCCCTCCCCCTCTCCCTCTCCCTCCCTCATCCTCTGCACTGTTTGTTCTCACCTTTGTCCCCCTGAACACATTGCTGTAGAAGCAGAGGCAGTTCTCAGACAGGTAAAGCCGTCCTTGCAGTAGAATGTCTCTCTGCAGGGCGCACGGGTAGTCTGGGGAACAGATTAGACAGATATACAGATCCACTCAACCCAAAGTAAGGAAGCAGCAGGATATTCTGTGCGGTGTTTAAATGCACAAAGGGTGGAAAAAGCTACTGTAAGGTGCTGAGATCCACCGGGTAACTGACCCACTATAAGTCGTTCTGACTCCTGCAGCTCTTTGAAGAGCTTCTTGAATTCATCAGACCTCTGTTTGTAGGTAGGGGGCGGGACCTGGGGAGCTGCTAGACACGCCCCCTGAGGATCTGACACCTGAGCAACAGACATCAAACACACAAATAAACCAACATTGAGTTTCAGAAGAACAGGTCGACATAACACAAACGGACGACTTTAATGCAAAACTTATATTTATAAATGAGATAACTGCAAAGTTGTATCCATTATTATTTGTAATTTTTTATGTTCAGTGAAAACTCTAACATCTATATCCAAAATCAGATAATGTTGAGAATCTGGATTCAAGCAAATGTTCAACAAAAAAACGACAGAATCTTAATGATGTTTGAGTGTTTCAACCTGGATGTGATGAAATACTTTCAACATGTGCTGCAGAGAAACTGCTTTTGTGGACTCCACTAGAGGGCAGCAATTTGAGATATGTGTGAGTTTTGTGTATGTTAAGCAAAGGAGTAAATCAGTGCAAGTTTGGCTGTATCTATGTGTACCTCGAATAGTTTGTGAGTATGTTTGCAAATGTCTGATAGATGAGAATAGAAAGATATTTGACCTCATCTTCATCGGAGCTCGATCTGAAATCCCCTATAGATGCAGTCTCGTCTGTGAAATCACTTCCAATCCCTATACTGGACCCTTGGTCCATTTCTGCGGGCTGTATTGGAAGGACACATACAGACGACACATGACTAATTACAAATATTCATGTAAGGATGCTGTTTTTTGGCCATTCCAAACATGTTGTCTGGTTTGCTACGGTGCACATACAGACCTAGGGTATACTACAACAGGGTAACAGGTCACAATGGCAAACTGCACTGCGTTAGGTACAAACGGGTTTATCCTGCCCTGCTACCCAGGAGAAACTGTAGCCAAGACAACTCCCATCGAGTATCATATACAAGACAATCCACTGAATGTGAAGTGACTTGTTAAAGCATGTAGACTTTGTAAACATTAGGGGCTTAGCCCAGCCTAGTACCTAGTCAAGTTTTTTTTTATCTGAGCAGAGACGGACTTCCTCAGGTATCACGAGCGAAATATGTTGGCTTTGAGCGCAAAATAGTTTTGGAGCTTTATGTGATATAAACATTACGTTAGACTCGTAATGTTATATTTACTGAAAATGACAAGACACATTTTTACCTAAAAGATTCGTTTTTTTTGCCCCAGAAGCCACCCCATGGTTGGGTCACTGACTTTTTGATAAGCTACAACTCAGCACAATTAACTCATGCATTCACTCATTCAGTGAATGCATTCACTTTATTATATGTCCAGAGAATATGCACGTGAGACGGGAAAACATTTGACCAGTGGATGTTGAATCTACTTCTACACGATAAATTGACCAGCCAAAATCAGTTTTATTTTACTCGTTGATTCTTTAACGTAGACTTGACGTGTCAAATATATTATAAACAACATCTTAGCCTATTTTAATGGTTATAATCGGAATAGCTACCGCTGCATAAAGATGATCGGTTCGTTGCGCAAATAGCTGGCAAAGGTCACGAAAGGCGACCCTGTGGGTAAAATGCCACCTCGACAGCTGGTTCCCCGTAATAAGGTTTCACATCATGTTCATTGTGGTATAAATGTTCTGTGAAAACATACCTTTTGTTTCACCCAGGTGAGGACCAGACCTGAGATGGTTATCTTCTTCTGCAAATTCTAAGTGAGTCTTGGATGACACATTTCTGAAATCATGCGCTCGATTCAGATCCTGTTCCTTCGATGACTTGGATCACACCAAGTGCGGTCTCATTAGTGGAACTAGCTTTCCGTTCACCTGGTAACAAGCGTCACATAGGGAACCAGTTTGTTGATATGGGAGCTGCATACCTTTAAAGCTGTTGTCATCGGGCCTGTGCTCACCCTATTAGCATTTGCATACTTTAACTGATAGCAGACTAGCGAGTCTAAAAATACACCCTCTCGATCGATACATGATACCACTGGGTTGTCATCCAGGTGAACATCAATCTTTACAGTATGTTCATTAATGAGTCGGCAATCAACCAAAAAAGACAACGTAGAGGAATTACAGGTTGAAATTGTAGATTGAAAACGATTATTTCCGTCATCGAGGCCATGTAAGCACTCTTTGAGCAGAGAAGAAGGCTTGGCATTGAGGCCTGAGATTCCACAGATATATGTGTGACAGGAGGTAAGACCAGTTTATCCAGCCCCACAAGAAGAACCATCGTTGACCCCATCCCCATCTCTTTCATGTGTGTTAGAATGACAAGCAGGGAGTATTTTATTTTTTCAACATTTTATTCTTATAGACTCAAAACACTATCACATGAGCAGTGAGCAATCAGGGAAAAACCCAACCCTTACACGCACAGCAAGAACACTGACAGCACAGGCTAGAACATAATCATAAGAAAACACACAACGAAAAAGGCGCTTGTGTCAAACGCTTGCAATAAATATAGTCACTCTTTTTTTTTTATCATCAAGTTTCTTCAACAATCTTCTGTACAGAGGGAAGATTAACGATAATTACATCAACTGAAGTATTCCAATACACAGCTAGGGGGCAGAGATGAGGTGGTAAACAGGATGGGGGCAGTGAAGGGGTCGATGACATCTCTCACACATCAAGCTTTACCTACTAGGGTGAGTATGTCCAAGTACTGCAGGTAACATAAAACATGAACACAGAACATCCCTTTATCCATCCATCCATCCCTCCACACACACACACACAGACACACACACAGACACACACACAGACACACACACAGACACACACACACACACACAGACACACACACAGACACACACACATTCAGCAGTGGAATGTGAGGCTGTGGTGAAGGAGAGATCACAGAGAGAAAGAGGGGTGACATTGACATGCACTGCCCCCTGGGGTCAAGGGTCAAAGGTAAACGTTGAGGGTTGAATGCTTATTCCTCCAAAGTACGGAAGGAGTTCTGCATGTCTTCCAGAAGTTGGGCGTATTCTGCCTTGATCTTGGTCTCGCCGTCCTTCACTGGGTCCTGTAAGGCATGGACAAAACGGTGCAATCACACAAAACATGGAGGTGAAAGGGCAATTCAAAGATGATTTAAGATTATGTTTAGTCTGTATTTTTGTGGAATATTATCTTGGATACATATTGTCCTTTTATTATTTCAATTTTTAGAATTTTCATTTCCCCCCCCTCAAAAAAGTAACAAAAATGGCAACCACAACAAACAAAAAAAACCCAGGTAAACACAAGCTCTACATTAAAGATGTCCGTAGCATTGAAAACACAAGTCAAACAGTCACAGAGACCTACGGAACTGAATGGACCAGGGGTGGATAAGAAAGACAGAAACGGAAGGAGGAAAAAAAAAAAACAGCAAATCAAAACAAACCTTGAATTTCATGGAGCTCAGCTTGTAAAGCATCTCCCCCATGTGTTCACGGATGATGGCCCAGGTGATTTTGTTGTCGCTCTGGGCTGTGGTCTCCACTGCGTGCCGGGCCATGTCGTAGAAGGCGATGGTGTTGGACAGGATGCCCACGGTCTTATAGAAGGGGCAGAACCTGTGGGAGGCCGTTGTGGTGGAGTTAGAGTTTATTTTCTGTAGTTTGTGTGTGTGTGTGTGTGTGTGTGTGTGTGTGTGAATGCGTCTGTGTGTGTGGTCACCTGTCGTAAGGAGTGTAACCGTTCTGTTGCAGGAAGTCATCTTTGAGCAACTTGGCCACCTCAAGGGTGATCTTGTCCGTTTCTGCCAGTGAAGCCTGTTACCAAGACAACAAAGGAGTGAGAAACAAATGAGCTCCAAAAACGTCCATCAAACCCCCCCCCCCCCCAAAAAACGTCCCAAAAATCCCGACAGACTAAAGCATCGTTGTTAGCTATTTCTCCCGCCTTTTCCGTTACCTTGCCGACCAGCTGTACGATCTCAGCCAGGTCTTCCTCTTCCTGCAGGATCTCCTTGGCCTTGGTGCGCAGCGGCACAAACTCGGGGAAGTGCTTGTCGTAATACTCGTCCAGAGCGCGGGTGTACTTGCTGTAGCTGATCAGCCAGTTGACAGAGGGGAAGTGCTTCCTCTGAGCCAGCTTCTTATCCAGACCCCAGAACACCTGATCAGGAGAGAGAGAGAGATACGGGTCAAGATACAACATCAAGCGTCCTCGAGGATGATTTTCCCGTGTCTGTATGAAAGCACCATGAGCAGTAGAAGGCGGAGTCAGTGGAAAGCTCACCTGTACGATACCCAGGGTGGCTGAAGTGACGGGGTCGGAGAAGTCACCACCAGGGGGAGACACACTGAGGAGAAACACACACAAACCTCATGTACCTTCCTGCCATTGTAAATACCTTGTGTGTGCCAACTTACATGGCGAAATAAAGCTGAGTCTGAAACACGTTTCGCATTTCTTCCAGTGTCGGGGTGCCTGATGGGGTCACAGAGAGAGCGCTGGCTCCCCCTTGTGGACGAGAGGTGTACTTACGCCCCCACGATGCTGACGCTGCCCTCTCTCTCAGGGTTGCCCAGACACTTCACTCTCCCAGCACGCTCGTAGAAGGAAGCCAGGCGGGCACCGAGGTAGGCAGGATAACCGCTGTCTGTAAACACAAAACACACACACAACTTTAACAAAATTCTTTCACAAACTTTCCCACCTAGATGATTTTGTACCAAGAGGAGTCAGTCCATGTTTTCCAGAACTGGGTGCAATGCGGTCGTGCTCCAGCAGGGGGCCCACTCACCGGCCGGCATCTCTGCCAGTCGTCCTGAGATCTCCCTAAGGGCCTCAGCCCATCGAGACGTGGAGTCAGCCATCATGCTCACATTGTAGCCCATGTCCCGGAAATACTCAGACAGCGTGATGCCTGCACAAACACACAGGCACACAGAGATCCATGGAAGAGCATCTACGATGGTGGCTTAAGGTTTGATTGGTTGTAAGATGTGCTCTTCAATGTGATTGGTTAGTAGGTCTATGCCACTGGCAGGTAGGGACCTGTGTAGATGGAGGCCTCTCGGGCAGCCACGGGCATGTTGGAGGTGTTGGCCACCAGTGCAGTTCTCTTCATAATGCTCTCAGTCTTCCCATCCACCTCCATGGTCAGCTATTGGACAAACACACTGTCAATCACAAAGGACTTGGGAACAGTGGGAGTCAGGTGGTTGAGCGGTTAGAGAATCGGGCTAGTAATCTGAAGGTCACCAGTTCGATTCCCGGCCGTGCCAAAATGATGTTAGGGCAAGGCACTTTACCCTACTTGCCTCGGGGGAATGTCTCTGTACTTTCTGTAAGTCGCTCTGGATAAGAGCGTCTGCTAAATGACTACATGTAAATAAACTTCTGACTGGAGATGAAAAGGTATTTATATGGATCGTGAGCCAGTCAACTACGGACACAAACATCTGTCGTCATTCTCAACTGCCGAAACAGAAAGGCCACCCACCTCAGGGAAGTCTCGCAGCACTTCCGACATCTCGTTACCACGTTCCCCGCAGCCCACGTAGATGATGACATCACTGTTGGAGTACTTGGACAGGGACTGGGAGATGACAGTTTTACCACACCCAAAGGCTCCTGGGATAGCGGTGGTTCCTCCCTGCACGCACCTGGAGAGAGGGAAACAGAACGAGAGAGAGATGGATGGAGGAGATAGTGAATTATGGAGAGCAGACAGAGAGCCAGAAAGAGAGAGAGAGAGAGACACACAGAGAGAGAGACTCACGGAAAGAGTGCATCCAGGACCCTCTGGCCCGTCAGCAGGGGGTGATTGGCAGGAAGCTTCTCTGTTACAGGACGCACCTGTCTCACAGGCCACACCTGAACCATGGTGAACTTCTCCTTGAGGCCCTCAAACTCCAGCTCCAGCACCACATCCTGACACACACACACACAATGTGCCTTCAATATAACCCACTTCTAACACAGCTATTACTAGTACAATGTGTACTGAGGTGTGACCAGTGTGAGTGCAGCAGCTGTCCCAGCAGCTTGAGGTGAGGCACAGAGACAGGAGGCAGCTTGAGGTGAGGCACAGAGACAGGAAGCAGCTTGAGGTGAGGCACAGAGACAGGAGGCAGTTTGAGGTGAGGCACAGAGACAGGAGGCAGTTTGAGGTGAGGCACAGAGACAGGAGGCAGCTTGAGGTGAGGCACAGAGACAGGGGGCAGTTTGAGGTGAGGCACAGAGACAGGAGGCAGCTTGAGGTGAGGCACAGAGACAGGAGGCAGCTTGAGGTGAGGCACAGAGACAGGAGGCAGTTTGAGGTGAGGCACAGAGACAGGAGGCAGCTTGAGGTGAGGCACAGAGACAGGGGGCAGTTTGAGGTGAGGCACAGAGACAGGAGGCAGCTTGAGGTGAGGCAGGAGGGACTCACTGAGACGTCATAGTTGCCAGGGGGGGCCACGTAGGTGACGGTGCCCCTGTTCCTTGGAGGCAGCATGAGCTTGTGCTTGATGAGGGAGTTCTCAAACACCGTCCCATAGATATCTCCCCCTGTGATGTGACTGCCAACCTACAACAAGCAAGAGAAGAAGAAAAGGATGGAAACATGTATTGATGTCTGTTTTTCAGGGGTGAGTGGGTCCATAAATCTACAACGACACACAAACACACACTCTCACGCACGCACGTGCACACACACACACTCAAGCACGCGCACACACAACGAGCGCTCACTCGTAAGCTCTTTCCAGGAGAGAACTCCCACTTGAGGTCTCGGTTGAGGGCCCCGATGTTGACTCCACGGGGGATGTAGATGCTCTGTGTGAGGTCGTTGATGTCCTTCAGGGGGCGCTGGATACCGTCAAAGATGGAGCCCATGATGCCCGGGCCCAGTTCCACAGACAGGGGCTTCCCAGTCCGCAGCACAGGGTCCCCCACGGACACGCCCGCTGTGACGGGGGGCTCAGGAATGTCAACTGATAAAGAGAGCGTGTGCGAGCGACATATACAAACTGTCCGTTGTTAAGCATTTCAGCTACGCGTGGGTTTTTGTTCCATGTATACAGATGAAATCGTCTACACGAGAGACCCTCAGAGTAGCGGGAGCAGACACACGAGATGTAGCAGGCTATATGCCGGTCAGAGCAGACAGATATGAGATGTAGCAGGCTATAGGCCGGTCAGAGCAGACCGACATGAGATGTAGCAGGCTATAGGCTGGTCAGGCTCAGAAGGATACAGGTCTCCTCGTAGACCTGGATGGTAGCCATGTCTCCCTCCAGACGGATGATCTCCCCCACCAGCTCACTGTGGCCCACTCTCACCAGCTCGTACATGGCCGCCCCCGCCATCGCCGTGGCAGTCACCACTAGAGGTCAGAGGTCGTATTGAGACGCCACAGAAAAGTGAGTACATAATATACATTCTGAACTGTCAACAGAGATTACATGAAGCTGAAAATGTGATGGCAATCACAATGTGTAGTTTGTTGTTCCTCAGAAATGATCCATTTAAATACTTTTTTTTAATTATTTTTTTACTTAATGTATTTACATTTATGCATTCAAGTGTTTAGTTAGTTAAGCTTAGGGTAAGAAGTCATGTCCTGACCTGGGCCGGAGACTCCGTGGACGTATCCAAACTCGCTCTCCCTTTCTTCATCCCGGATCTTCGGCAGCTTGGACATATCCATCCTAACAGACTACAACTGACTGAGAGGAGAATGCAGGAATCAGTCTCTGAAAAACGTTTTATTTGAGATTTACATTTAGTCATTTAGCAGACACTCTTATCCTGAGCGACTTACAGTAAGTACAGGGACATTCCCCCCGAGGCAAGTAGGGTGAAGTGCCTTGCCCAAGGAAACAATGTCATTTGGCTCAGCCGGGAATCGAACTGGCGACCTTCAGATTACTAGCCCGATTCCCTAACCGCTCAACCACCTGATTCCCTCCAGATACAGCCACCTGAGATACTCCAGATACAACCATTGAGTTTGGCACCCCATCTACACACTGATTGATAAATGTTTTCATGATTCACTTCATATGGAACATCCCAAGGACAGTATTGAACTTGTAATTCCTGGCTCAATGAACTTGCCCTTACACAATCCCACACATCCATCCACACACCAATTACTTGATTTTGCAACCTTTCATTTCTCCCAAACATACATACTCTACCAAGGCTAAATTGCATCAGTGTTTACAAAGAGATGATGTAGGCTTGACATCCATCTGTCTCTAAATCATGTTGTTACTATGGTAACGTCACCTTGTCTCTACTCTCTGTACACTAGTAACTATGGTGATATCCTCCCCTTGAAACTACAGCCCAACATGACAACTCAGTCGGTATCCGACTGCATAAACCAGAGCACACATGTCCCTCCATCTCTCTATTCAACTCACCCTCTTTTTTAATTTATTTTTTATTCCATTTCTACCTCCACTCACTAACTCCCTACCACCCCTCCCCCCTTTCCTATCCTTCACGCTGGTGAACCGCAGGGTACGATGCAGCCGTATGCTAACATTAGCGAGGGGATCCCTGGCAAGCGTCCCTGCTGTGCTTATCTTCCATCACACACCAGCCAGGCTCCCTCTCCCTCTCCCTCTCCCTCTCCCTCTCCCTCTCTCTCTGTCTCTGTCTCTCTGTCTCTCTGTCTCTCTGTCTCTCTCCCTCTCTCCCTCTCTCCCTCTCTCTGTCTCTCTCCCTCTCTCTGCCTCTCTCTATCTCATTGTCTTTCTCCCTCACATCCAATGATGACTAGGCCAAACCCCACCCCCGGTCTAAAAAAGGCACCTGCGCACACGCAGCCGACAGTCGTGACGCGTCTGAGGCAGCAGCATCAGACTGCAGAGACTGCAAACGCTGAAGACCGCGGCTACAGCCCCCCAGGGTGATCCCCTGTTGTTATGCTCCGGGCTGGCATTTAACAACCCTCGTCGATGAGTCTCATACAGTTGACGTATTTAGAAAACCTTCAAATTACGCATGTACAAACAGAGCTGACACACAAAAGCACACACGTGTAGCTATTCTACTGTTTGCTCTTTTTGTTCTTCCTGGTGATCGAAGGCTTTTCTCTTGGGATTTATCTGTGATAAACTGGCCAAACTATGATGAAATCCCACACACCTGCCTCAGATCTGCAGGGAGTACACCAGGTGTTTAGAGCAGGACATTTGACAAATAAAACCATGCAATATCTCTTTATTGTTTATTCTATTTTCTATACTTATACGTTTCTTGAATAGCTCTGATCCATTTGTATATTTGACAACCTAATGCTATATTGCTGTCTGTGTCATGTAAAGAGTTGTCTAAGTCTTTAACATTATAACATGACACACACATCCCATTCATGGGTCAGAATGAATATAACCTGTTATCGGGGTCTTCCCATTATTTTATTCCTAGTTTCGAATTCTAACAAAAAACGAATAACACTTCAATGGATTATGAATTGGGCAAAGCCAAAGAATGAATGTGGGAATAATTCAGCCAACTCACGACAGACCATCACATGATCCAGGCACATGACGGGCTGGGCTATATGGAGTTGATTTAAGGAAGTGGAAAATATGGTGTGTGGTAAGATTGGGAAGTCACACTGTCACAGACGCATGAGTAGCCTATTAGTTCGCCATGTGTGAGATTAGATTCTAGCCAAGGCTAAATGTATACATGAAGAAAGAAAAAAAGCAGCATAATATACTCTGTGTAGCCAGTATAACAGTATTTACTGTTAAGTGAAACTAGTAAATCGACGTTCTCGTTTGTCTTCTATGCCAATTAACCTGCAGCCATAGATAAAGATGATGAATAGTCCAAATGGTTGTCCCTATCAGTTCCCTTTAACATTAGACATCTGTGAAGGGAAAACCTCGAGACTGTTCAGCACTTTCATAAGAATCCTCGAGACCACGGATCCTGCCCCCTGAAATGTTTCGTGGAGGTCATAACGAGGCAGGTTCACGTTATTCTACACATAGGTGTTACATTGTTTGACTAATTAATATTACCTCTAACCCATATCACAGTTCTAAAAGAAAACTACTCACATATTTGTGCCTACGTGGGTTAATGACTAAGGCACCTCGATACTGATATCGATTAAATAAAAACAGCACTTTATATTCGAGCTTAGGCCACAGTGATCACATGATCGTCAGCTTCAGAGCGTGAATACTCACGCGCCACATACAGTATAGCTAGCTAGCTAAATACATTCGGTTGCATGTCTCAAAGCCTAAATTGTCTTTAAGAACACACAATATAACATGTATACAGGAAGTTACAAGCACGTTAAAGACCTGCACAGGCAAAACATTTTCTACAAATGTACATTTTGATTACAGCGATCAACACTGCCCGGTGCAGACGATGTCAAAATGGAACAACATTTCATCCAAATCAGCACAGTATTTTTCACGTTGTACATTTCCATACTTGACTGTAAACAAAACACCACCAAGGGATTACACAAAGAACTGTAAATACATTTGCATTATATAGGCAACTATAGTGATACGCAGGTTTAATCTTGACAGCTTGCGCAAGCTGAGGTCATCTGTCAGAATTGCAGGCAGTGCCATTTTGATGCATTTTGGCTGAATACAGTAAGAACATATACCTACCTACAAAACATTACATTGAATCAATTAAAAAGAAAGAAACAGACTACCTTATCGAAGCGAAAAGGTAGATCCAGTATCGCGGTCCTCTGCCTAGAAGAAATGAGAGGCGATGCGAAAGCAAAGATCAGCTGACTTCATTCAGTCGTAGTTTTTACAGACCGAGCTTTCACAAATGCAACTGCGTCCATTTTGGCTCAGGCGTGTGGCAAAGATGTGCATTGAGAAGTTTAACTGTTACTGAATATTCGTCTTCAGACTCACTATTTAATAGAATTACATGATACTGGTTTGTGAACAAATTATATTGTAGCTTTGATATACAACTCAATATCCAGTAAATCTGATACGTTTTAGACTCATACAGCGTCTGTTTTTGCCGTTGGAAAAGTTGAACATAATTTTACTGCAATATCTTGCCCGGACTCTTGAGCCAAAATGGCAGCTCAATAAAGCTCGAATGTAGTCGAATGACAATGTCTATATCGTCATTACAGAGAATTACACGCATATGTGTTCGAAAGAAAAAAAAACATGGAAATGAAATACATTATTTGTTAAAGTCATACACTGGCACAATATATGTCTGGATTTAAAATATCCTGTTGTGCGGTTTGCGCAAGTGCGCATGCGGGGTCAGAGTTGACACCACGGCGGTGGAAGGAGTGTGGTGGCTAAACTAAGCTAGCAGCGTAGCTACATGTGGAGGGTAGAACGGGAGGCAACCCCGACCCAAACTCTGTCAAAATTTCACCACCCAAACCTATAACTACTCAGAACTTTAATCACATCGAAACTAAGGAATAAAAGCAGTTTACAATGAAAGGGTGAGTAAAGCCAATTGGGTCATGTCTGAGTAGTAAGCACGAGTAAAGTTTTTCTTGTCTCTTTTTTCAACAGGATAGCCAGGGGGGCTGGTGAAGGTGGTTGCAATGCTTGCTAACATGCTAGCTAGCTAACTAAGCCATTTGCGCGGTTACGAAAACCAATCACACAACGACAGTATTAAGACTCAGACCAGTCAGCCCTTTTCGAATAATCAGCTAATAGATAGGTGGCCCGTGTTCCTTACTAGCTTTGCTAGATAGTTTGCTTGTAGTTACGCTTTAGCAAGCTTATGTTAGCCAATGATGTGAGCTTAGCTATCAATCATGTAGCTGGTTTATTAGCAGCTAACTTTATGATTGGTTGTACTGCATGCGAGTGCCGGTCTCAGAAAAGGGCATCGCCGACTCATGCTTAGCTACTGTAGCTGCCAACGTTAGCTAGCTTTTATGTCCATTGTCAGTATTGCTGCATTTTTTTTGTTTGTCAAGTAGCTAGCTAATTGTCATATCCAGTGGAAGAGGCCGACACTAAGCTAACAAGTTAGCTTACGATACAAGCACTCATTTAAATGGTTTATAAGTTAACGTTAGCAATAAGCTACCTGGTATCCTTTTGGCTGTACGTTACTAATAGGCTTGCGAGCGTCCGGATAGTCAAGCTTATCTGCTGATAAACACGTCGTAGCTGACTAGCCACAGAAGCTGTCAGATCACTAGTTAGCAACCCTATCTACAGAACAAATCACTCTGCCAGATTCAGAATGCAGATGTCTGAGAGATTGAGGTCGAATGTTTTCAGCCAGTTCTGTGCTGTCACACTACTCCCATCTCTGGCAGAACTACCCGGCCGATACACGTGATCCGCAGCTGTTGTTGCGAAGTAGAAGTTTAGCATGTGGAGTCACTATAAATACTTCGTGTGGTCCTTCGCAACCTCTGAGGACAAGTGGAGGCAAAAGCCATCCTCCGCGTCAACAACGTCACACTGTCCCTTAGACATCGTGATAATATCTGAACTCAACATAAACAAGCGATACTCTTGGAATGTGTCTGCCTATTCAACAGAACCGTAATCTTTTCCTTTATCATCTGAAGTGTTTAAGTGGCACACTTCTAGTAGCCTGGCATTGTGGTGCTCGTCTGTGTCCTCAGTTTGCAGTTGCATGGAGGGAACCAGGGCTGCAGCTGTCAGTTCATTTGGGCTGGCTGAGACTTCCAAATATGTCCAGATGGCACACAGACAGTTGGAGAACTGACAGACTAGTCTGTTACCCAGGGGAACCATGCCATCAAGGCCTGATTCAAGTCCTCAGATTTACAGACAAACCAATATCAAAAATATCAGATTGTTAATCAGATCATACTTTTTTTTTTTTAATCATCTGTAGAATTGATGTTGCTTATTGTATGTGACAGATGCCTTTTGTCTATTAGTTGAGTCTTTGGTTTGTGTCAGGTTAAACTGCATATGTTTGTGACACAGTTGGCATCCCTGTAGTCTTTCCGGCCGTTTGACCGTTTTGCTCTTGTTCCAGTAGCCGGATCGAGCTGGGGGATGTTACGCCTCACAACATTAAGCAGCTAAAACGCCTCAACCAGGTCATCTTCCCTGTAAGCTACAACGACAAGTTCTACAAAGACGTGCTGGAAGTAGGAGAGCTAGCCAAGCTAGGTAAGAAGGTTTCACTCATCTAGCTTACATCTGACGTAAAGCGTTATTAATAAACATTTGACGTCCATCCATGTATTCAAGTGTGTACAACAAGTCATATACACTGCTAAGTCTTACCCCACTTGTCTTGTCACGGTTTCATACTGAAATATCTGTACTCTTCTTACAACAACAAAAAAGATGTATAATGTTGTGTTTTGCACCGTTGCTTTACCAAAGCATCTGTCATGCCCGTGTGTTAACTGACAAAGTCCTAACATCTTTCCTGCTGTTTACTTAAAAAAAACTCAGTGGTCTACCCATTTAATAGAGTATCTGTCACTCATGAAAGTTTGTATTTCTCTGTCACGCAGCATACTTCAATGACATTGCAGTAGGAGCTGTGTGCTGCAGAGTGGACCACTCTCAGAACCAGAAGAGGCTGTACATCATGACACTTGGCTGCCTAGCACCTTACCGTAGGCTAGGCATAGGTAGGACTTTAAATGCTCGCCAGTGGCTGTGGCTAGTGCTTTGAATTATTGCTATACACTGTGTAGGCGATGGGGGCATCAAAGTCATTGAACTAAACTCAAATAAAATCCTTTCCTGTCATGGTTTTGCTTAGGAACAAAGATGCTGAACCATGTGCTGAACATCTGTGAGAAGGATGGCACGTTTGACAACATTTATCTGTAAGTTTGTATCCCTGCCAAGCGCTGAGGAGTTTTCCTCAAAGTATATTCATTGACAGATCCACCAATTCCGTGAGGGTTTATTAAAAAATTATTATCTCACGTTTTTCCTTTTGTTTTCTGTCAACAGTCACGTGCAAATCAGCAATGAGTCAGCCATCGATTTCTACCAGAAATTTGGCTTTGAGATCATTGAAACGAAAAAGAACTACTACAAGAGGATAGAGCCAGCAGACGCCCACGTCCTGCAGAAGAGCCTGCGTAGCCCTTGTGCGCCCCCTGGGGGAGAGCTGCAGAAGGCAGAGTAAGGGCACAGCCGCCGGAAAGAGCAACGGTTTTGGCCCGATCTCCTTCAAAAACGGAACTGTGACAGATGCCCGGGGGGTCGGCACATTCACAACTTTTCTTCAAAAGACTTTAAAAAGAAAAACAAATTTAAATGACAAAAAAAAACACAAAAAAAACATGACTACGTTTATTTAGCAAAAACGTTTCCCCATAATTTTGCATCGTCTTCTATTTCCCGTGTCTTTATTTAGAGATTTGAAAATGACACAATGTTCAGAATTCAGAGGTGTTCCTGTAGAAGAAGCTGCAGACAGGGTGGGGGGGAGGGGTGTGGGTTTTCAAATCAAACTGTTTGAGTGTTTTGAGTTGTCTTAAAGCGGTTGTAAAGGTGAGAAAGATATCTTCTATGTTTGGACAAAAAGCTCTTTTGGAATGAATCTGGAACAAAGTCTTGGCTGTTAGACTCCCAAGCTGGCAACCTTGGAATGATGCTTCGAGTTCTCATAGTGACATGCGGAACACTCAACTTCATTCCCTCCTCACCTGTGCGCAGGGACTTAGAAGAATGAATTCTACTGGTGGATGAGACTTTTGGTTCTGCTTCAGGCGTTGGCAATATGCTAAGTGTGATGCAATGCCCCCCTACCCCCTCATGACGTCATCTTATGATGCCAGTCTAGAGGGGGAGAGGAGAACGGTGCCTTCAGCTCAGTGGGCATGGGAAACGTTGGAACGGTTTCAAGGTGAGCAGAAATTTGGGGAGTGGTTTCTGAACGGTTTTGTTTCTGAACCCATTAATTTAATGCCCCTATAGTTTTTTTTTTTTTTGTTTATTTTATATGGAGATGCCAAATGGCTCGAGGCTTCTTCTGGGTTTGTTACATGGCCTACAATTCAGACCATGGTATTTTCCAGGTCTTGTGAAAGAAATCACATGTAGGGACTGGCTTAGCTGTAACGACTGTTGACATAATACTTTTTAAAATAAGTGCCAGTAGGATTGTAAAGTAACAGCTGCCTTTGCATGTCTCTGTTTCTCTTATTGGCTTACTGTTGTAAAAGGGATAGAGACACCTCTGCTCTTTATGCATGAGTGAATTTGGATGTCTGTTTGGATGTGTCTGTTTACGTTGCAACTTAGAGCGGTCATTCAGAATTCTACTCCAGACCAGTCTGATCCGTACACTGCTAATGTCTCTCATAGCCATGTGAAGATGTCAATAGTTAGAAGGTGGTAGTGTTCAGTGTTAGAAGCTAAGTCGGGTCTTCAAACAGAACATGACACCCAGGGGAAGCCTTGATCCACTGCATGCCAGGAGAGGGCCCTATACGTTATTGAATAAAAGCATGTCTCCCCCTCCCCCCCCTCCCTTTCTTTTGAAGAATTTTATCTTTTCTGAAGCTCTATATTGTAAGACTTTTTAACCTCTAATAAAATAATTACTATTTGCAGTCCTTTTGTTATGAGTTTCATTCATCCATTATTTAATGTAACCTGACTACTTAATGTCCCCTTGTTTTGTGTGGCACGGATTTATTATTGATTGCGATAAATTATTTGTTAAGTAACACAATGTGACGGTCAATGTGACAGATTTACATGGCAAAATGACAATGTTTGAACTCAATTCGCAGTGTTTGGTTAGCATAACGAGAGTCGTAGGCTAACTACAGTGGAACTCTGACTAAGTATAACACTAAAAACACTCACTGTTACAGTAGCAAGTTTGATAGACTTGTAGCGCCAAATACTTGTCTACTATTGGTTGTTTCCTTTTGCTCACGCCTCTTTCTCTTAACTGCTACGAAGGTTCGGTTGTGAGAGGTCAGAGAATAGCAAAGGAAATCCCAAACTTTTGACATAGACAAGGCAAGGACCCCGAAATGTGGAAACTACAGGTGAACACGGCAAGCTGTTCGTATTCGTCTATGCATGTCTTCCAATCACAGTGATACGTAAGACTTGTTGTCTTTACAAACGGGTTTTTAGTCGCAATGTTTTGGTCAAGTCTAGCCTGCTTATTGAGCTAGTAGCTAGCAATCTGTCTGTTGTTAGCGTCAACTAGCCAGAAAGCAAACTGACTGGCAGGCAAGCTGGTTCAAATGGTCCGTTTTGTCACGGAGAGAAATCGCATCGTAGGGACAATACAGTGTATTTTTGATATTATAATGGTTGACGATATTGTGATGTCTTTGTTTAAGTATTATCGGGTTGAGAACCTAGAGCTAGCCGAGCTAGCCAAGTAGCCCGTCAACGTTAGCAAACTACTGCATCACTGTCATCGCTTGGTTGGCGTGAGAGCTGTGCTGGCGTGCGGCCATTATTTGCTTTTGTTTTGAAATGTTGTGGTTTGCCATAAGTGTCAAACTTCCCAAAATTACTGCTCCATATATAGTTCTAACGACGTCTATGCTTTTGTTGTAGGTTAATCCTAGCAGAGATTTGAGGGTCTGTCTTCGATAGTGGTTACTGTTGCTTATCACACAGGCAGCTGTGTAAAGCAGGATGCCAGAGATGACTGAAACCCAGGACCTTGGCCATAAACCTAGGTAAGACTGATCATTGGTTACTGGTCCATGTTCGCAAGTGTGACTAAAGAGCATAGGACTGAGAATAAATGTGCTGTTATAGCTTTCCCCCATGCAATATGATTTACCCCATGACCTTCTTTTGCAGAAGAAGAAAAAATAAAGAAATTCACAATGCCGGTAAGATCCTGTCAGTTTGCTGCCTGTCACTCTTTTTCTACTCATTCCAGTCATGTTTATTAAGGGACATTCTTCTCATCGTTTTATCCTGTAGTTGAGAAAAAGAGAAAAGAGAAGATCAATGCTGGTATTAACCGCATTGGGAATCTTCTGCCATGCTCTCAGGCACTAAAACAGGTAGGTCTGTCTTATTCAAGGACATAAATAGTGTATATATTGTACACACACATACATGCACACACATATAAAATACAAAACACACACTCATTTGTCCCTCTGTCTCATCAGAGTAAGAACATGATCCTCGATGAGGCCTTCCGCTACATTACTGAGCTAAAGAAACAAAACGATGCAATGCTCCTTGAAGGAGGAGACAACGGTCAAGGTATGAATCATTTTTCCGTAGTACTCGGTGGACACTGTGTCGTATGCTCATTATTCTTCAACTTTTGTGTGTAATGTCTGTGAGAATTGCTGACTGTCTCTTTCTCCGCGTAGCGGAGGAGATCCGGCGTCTCCGGCGGCAACTGGAGGAGCTGAGGAAGGAGAGCGGCCACTACATTGAGCTGCTCAAAGCCCACGACATCAACTTCCTGGATGACCCCAGCATCCACTGGAAGGGCAAGATGCGTTGCGCCAAGGTTGCCAAGGTGACGCCCAACCACCAGTCCTCCAAAGGGATCATCGTCTACCCTAACGGGAACACGACGTGTGCCGCGGGGAAAGAGCCGAGCGCTGGGAAACAGCAAGAGGAGGCGGTCTTCATCCAGCCGTCCTGCGACGTCATCCTCCATCATCCGCATTCCTACATCACCGTCCAGGGCCTCTGTCCTCTACCCACCGGCACCACCGCCCTGCCCCAGCCCACAGCCCCAGCCCCTAGTCTGACAGCAGCAACCAGCCTAGCCACCCACCTCCCTTATCACTTTGTCCCTAGCCTCACAGCCCTCCCTCAGGTTGTGACTACATCCAGAGCTCTCGTCTCAGAAATCTCCACCCAGTTAAACACCCAGCCTGGGGCTGGGACCAGGAGTCAGAGCTACACCACCACCCCCTCCAGCTCAGGCCTGCTGAGGGCGGAGGCAGCAGGAAGCACACAGACCACGTGGACCACACTACAGCTGGCAGGGAACACAGTGCAGCCAGTCTGCCAGAATCTACCCGCCCCAGAGATTAGCACTACTGGCCAGACAATGCAACAACTGACTGTATGCCCCGTGGCCACCAAAGCTACAGTTCAGCCAGTTCATATCCAGATGAGGCCTCAGCTACCCATAAAACAGGCCCCTATCACGGCCCATATCCAGGCCCAGCCCTCCATCCAGAAGCCCCCCCATCTACAGCCATCCATCATTGCCCAGCCCCATTTGCTGCCCCAGTGTGCTGTCCTGCCACAGACAGCCAGAGTCCCACAGCAACCTGTTCTAGCCCACCCTGCCATGATGCCACAACCACAAACGACTGTATTACAAAAGGCTTCAGTGGTTCCCCATCCCCAGACAGCTGTCCTGCCCCAGCCAGCCTTGGGGCCGCAGCCCCAGGCGGCAGTGCTGCCCCTGCTTCAGACCATGCAGGTGCTGCAAGTTAATCCTGCAGGCTCGACGGTTGCCGGGGTGACCGCTTCGCAAAACACGAACAACCCCAGCGTTGTCATCCTGCAGCAAGCCAATCCGTGCGCCACCCAGCCAGTTGTCCGAGAGGACTTGACCAATCAGACAGCTTGCCAGCACATCGTCATCATCCAAGCCCCCAATCAGACGTCGCCTGTTCCTCAGAACCCCTCGGTTGGCATGGTGACGGCTACGGTGCCTGTTGTCTCCAGTCAGATCGTCTCGACCAGTTGCACTGCTTCTACCACTGGCCTCCACACCGTCGGGGGGAAGCAGCTAGTTCACATTCTACCCCGGCCCACCGCAACAACCACCCACACGCCCCAGCCTGCCGCCTGCCCCCCGGCTTCCTCTGCCTCCTCCGCCCCCCAGACCATCACTGTGAACGGCCAGGTGTTCGCCCTGAAGCCCATGAAGACCTCGGACAAGGGCGGCCCCCAGGGAACCCAGAGTACCCTTCAGCTGGTTCAGCCCACCACCAGCGAGGAGCCCACCACCAACGTGGCCCTCAACAGTCTCGGGGCCCTTAGTAGCCTCAACCAGAGCATCTCTCAGGGCATGCCTCAGCACAGCATCTCCAGCCAGGGAAGCCTCCTGCTGTCTGGTGCCTCTCCAGCGTACTCGGTGGTGCAGCATCATCAGCTGCCTCCCGTCTCTGGCTCCGCCCCTGCCACCCCCGTCAGACAGCTCCAGTCTCCCAGTGGAACGTCAGCTGGACGAGGGGGCGGGACAGGGAAGGCAGCCCCTAAGAGAATCCCCACGAAGAGGACCAAGACAACCAGGAGGAGAGAACCCAAACAGCGACGCAGTACGACCGCCATTTCTGCCAGACCGGTAGTGGCAGCAGAACAGAGTCCGAAACGGACGGGCGCTGTTTCTCAACATGGCCCCCCTTCTGCTACTGTGGCTGTGGGCGCTGTTGGCGGCGTTGCTAACGCACCCTCAGTCGGTGACGCATTAAAACAGAGTATTAACTCAGACAGCTTTGTCTGCTCTGCACAGAGCACACTAAAGAATATAAATGTTTGTACTTCACAAACCGGTCTGACCACATCTGTGCAGCCCGCGTTAACGGTTAGCGGCGTCAACTCGACTCAAGGTGAAGTCGTGGTCTGTATTGTTGGCACCAGTCCTACAGTCGGCCCTGCCGTTTCCTCCCAGAACAAAGCACACACGGTAGTCAGCGTCCCTCAGAACAAGCCTGCCGCTTCACAGGATAGGCAGGCCGTCTCCGTGACGACCGGCACGGCACAAACCGGATCGCCTCCGTCTGCCGTCGCTTCTTCTAAACAAAGCAAACCCGGTGTCACCGGTGCCTGGGCCACAGAACCTAGACTCGCCACCGTCAGTCCGGTTACGACGGCATGTCAGCCACTTGTCGGCACGGCCACTTCCACACAGGCTGAACAGTTGGTTTCTCTCCAAGACTCTGTGCTTACGACTTCGGTTTGTCAGACCAGGCCAGTAAACGTACAGGAGCACCAGTTTACCACCCAGGCCCAGACCCAGTCCCAGACCCAGCCCCTGGCCCAGACCCAGCCCCTGGCCCAGACCCAGCCCCTGGCCCCGGTCCAGCTTCAGACCCTGGCCCCGGTCCAGCTTCAGACCCTGGCCCCTTCTTCTGTACCCTCATCCACAGCTTCATCCTCTGCGGCTCTGTTGCCTGTTGTCCCTCCGATGCCTGCTGAACTCCGGAAACGGACTCAAACAAACCGACCCTCAGCCCAGCAGCCAGACCAGAACAACCCTGCCTCCTCATCGTCCTCCACCGCCGTGCTCAAACTTCCAGACGTCTCCGAGAGAGAGAAGGAGCCTCAGAGAGGGGAATCGAACCCCAGGACGGCCATGGAGAAGGAGAGCCAGAGGAACAATACCACCTCTTCCAGAAAGAACTCTGCCCCCCCACAGCAAGTGTACTCACTAGAACACCAGGTCACGGAACAACCAAACCAAACACACCAAACGTCAAACCCGCAGACGGACTCTCCCATGTCCGCCGGAGCGGGGGGCGGGAGGGGCTTCTCCGTGGCGTCCATGCTGCCCCAAGCGTTCACCTTCACCTCAGAGCAGGCTGACATCCTGGCTCTGGCTATGCTGGAGCAGGACAGCTCGGGGGGAAGAGTAGACATCCCCATCTCCGCAAACACCCCTACTTGGGAACTCCCAAAGTCACAGCAAGCCCCCCACGGCAAAGAGAGGGTTACGGGGCCTCAGACAAAGGTTACCAAGACGACCATGGAGCCAGTGGTAGCCAAGCCGCCCTCCCAGGTGGCGGTCAGGGGTCAGGCTGGGGAAGTGGGGGCCGTCGGCGGGCCCTCGGGGGCCAGACACCCGCAGAACATCAGCTACGCCCAGTCTCACACCCACACCCAGTCCCACGTCCAGAGCCAGGCGCACGCTGGAACCGTGGGCACCCTCAGTGTCAACAACCTCATCAGGTCGAGCTCCAGCCAGCAGCCCTACCCTGGCTCCCCCAGCATGGCAGCTGGCCAGCAAGGCTCTGTGCCGTCGCCGGCGGGCACCTCAGCGCTGGCGTCCCAGCCCTCCACCCCCGGCCACGCCTCCTGCTCGGGGAACAACCAGCTGAGTGACTACGCCCCCGTCAAGAGCTCTCTGATGAGGGCTTCCATGGGCATGGGGGAGCGACACGTCAAGGACATATCCAAGCGTCCCGCCCCGGAGGACGTGATGTTGCCGTCCAGCAACAAGCGTCCAAAGACCTGTCCGTCGGCCGCCCCCAGCGTGGGCCGTATGGAGGTGAAGGCCCAGGACCACGGCCAGAGTCAGATGATGATTGGCCAGGTTCCCCCCAGCTCCTCCACCGTCATGAGCAGGATAAACCCTGACGGAGGAGGCACCTTGTTCTCCAGTAACTCCTTCATGAGCACGGTGCTCAGGCCCACAGACAGCCACTGTGCCCCCCAGCATCAGGAACAGAGCCAGCCAGGAGTGCTGCACCTGCCCCAGGGGCATTCCCAGCACGGGGCGCCCCAGCCGGGGCAGCATCTGGGGCCAAACCAGTACCTGAAACAACAGCAGCAGCAGCAGCAGCAACAACAGGACCACCAGAGGCATCACTTGTATCAGCTCCAGCACCATCTCACCCAGCCTGACCCTGCTCAACTGCACAGTCTCCACCAGAGGGCGCTGCAGCAGGACCAACAACACGTCCAGAACGCCCAGAAAAAAAGGGGACTTGTCCGAGCCAATCAGAGCGGACCCCCTGTGGGACTTCAGCAGAAACAGCATCACCTGGAGAAGGCTGGAGTGCATCAACAACAACAGCAGCAGCAGACACAACAACACCAACAACAACATGCCCAGCAGCCATCACAACATCAACAACAACAACAACAACAACAAACGCATCAGCAGTCACAACATCAACAGCAGCAGCCGTCCCAACATCAACAAGCCCAACATCAGCAGCATCAACAGCAGACACAGCAGCATCAACAGCAGTCCCAGACACAGCAACATCAACAGCAGTCCCAACAACAACAACAACAACAGCAGCTACAGCAACAACAACAACAGAGTTCTCACTCCAGACACCAGCACTTGCAGCAGCAGCACCTGCAGCAGCAGCAGCAGCAGCACTTTGGAGCGTCTCGACACCAGGAGAAGAGCTGCGACGCCCAGCCAGCGGGATCCAGGGCGCACCACAGCAGCCACCTAGCCCAGCAGGAACACCACAAGGTAGGGGAGGGAAGGATTCGGTTTCTTAGACGATTATATTTTACCACCTTTTTAACTCTGAATGTACATTCAGTCTATCTGCTATGTGTCTTCACTTGAACGATGACTAAACAGGATGAACGTTGGCTAGCATTGTGTTATAACTGTCAAGTTAACTCCTGTCCTTTCCCCTGTCTCCAGTCTGGTCAGGACCACATGCAGCGTCTGATGAGCTCTAGGACCCTGGAGCAGCAGCTGATATCCCAGCCCGACAACAACCCTGCGTCTCGGCCCTCCGACCTGGCCTGCGCCCCGTCGAGGCAGGAGCGCCACCGCGTCTCCAGCTATTCCGCGGAGGCGCTCATCGGAAAGACCTCCTCCAGCAGCGGTGACCAGCAGCAGCAGCGGATGGTGGGGCTGCACCTGCAGGCCACGCGGGGCAGCGCCCAGGAGCAGCCAGACCTGCGGGGGTATCTGGACACGTCCAGAGGGAAGGGCAACATCGGACACAACCCCCAGAACCCCAGGCTGAGCCAGGAACACGCCGGGCCCTCGGACGTCCAGCGGGGGTTGGAGTGCCCCCCGTTCAAAGCCCTGGGCGGTGGAGGAGGTCATCAGCTCAGTGGCTTTGAGGTGCAAGTGTCCCGCGGTGGGGACATGGCCCCTAAATCCATCCCCCCCTCTCAAAGAGGTCCGCAGGGGCAGCAGCAGGGCGTGTTCAGGATGGGGGTCGGCTCTCCCGGGGATGGAAGACCCCGCGGGGGTTACAGTGGAGCCCACCCGGGGCCCCAGGGGGTGCAGATAGGGGCGGGGTTGCCCAGGGACCAGGAAGGTTGTCACCACAGCTTCATGCAGTCCCTTCTCTCTCCGCACATTTCAGAGCAGACTAACCACCAGAGGGCAGTGCAGTGCTGCCCTCCGGTCAGCATGGAGTACAGCTGTGTGCCGGGAGCCTCCGCAGGAGACTTGCAGGCCAAGGCGTCCAGCCCCAGCGTGCCTCCTACTCAGAAGACCCCAGGTATGAGGCTGGGAGAGGGAAACAAGGGCCATCTCTCCCAGACTGGGGGGAACATGCACGGAGGTCCCGGGATACGAGCGGGCCTTCCCCACCCTGCCACCCCACACAGCAGCTCAGAGCCTGGCCGTAGTTCAGCCCCCTCCAGGCCCCCTGGTGCTGTCGGCCAGCGCTCCCGCCACCTCGCCCCGGACGCCCAGCCTGCCAAGCTCCGGCCTGGGGACAGGCTTCGTTCAGGCGCCCTGAGACCAGGCAACCCGTTTGAGCCCGAGGGCCACCTTCCCCTCCCCTCTGGTGGAGGCGTGCTCCTGGGAAGACCCCAGTCAGGGGGCGAAGCACGTCGCAGCAGCATCGTCCGCTTCATGGCCGACAGCTCTCAAGTCTCCGGGGACAACAACTTGGTGCCTGACCAACACTTGGCCCAAAACTTTGGCTTCCCCCCCTTCATCGCTGAGGGAGGGATGAACCACCCACCCCCCATCAACGCCAACTCCACCTTCATCCCCCCGGTCAGCCAGTCTAGCTCGTCCCGCACCCCTGCCCTGCTCCCCGTGGAGCCCCAGAACACCATCCCCTCCTTCTACCCCTCCTACTCCCCCGCGGCCCACCCCAGCTTGCCCAGTGACATCCCTCTCCAGTACTTCTCCAATCAGATGTTTACGAGCCCCGGCGCAGACAAGCCGAGCGCCGCCCCGCTCAACAACCGCTTCGGCTCCATCCTCTCGCCTCCGCGCCCCGTCGGGTTCGCCCAGGCCAGCTTTCCCTTACTCCCTGACATGCCGCCCATGCCTATCACCAACTCCTCAGGCATCACCGCCCACCTGTCCAACTTCAGTCTCACGTCTCTGTTCCCGGAGATCGCCGCGGCGATGCCCTCTGACGGCTCGTCCATGCCCATGTCCCCCCTCCTGTCTCTGTCCAACACCTCCTCGAGTGACTCAGGCAAGCAACCCAACCGGCCCGCCCACAACATCAGCCACATCCTGGGGCATGATGGGAGTTCTGCTGTGTAGGTGGAGCTGTCAGGTTTATCCTCAGAGAAGTTTAGGGATCAGTTAACAGAATCAAGTTGTAGTTTCATCCGGACAGCAAGATTGTTGAAGCTATGACTCTCAATCTGTGTTTACATTTCAGTATTTTGATTGAGCTTCTTTACTTTCTCTCTCCGTGTGACATCTGAATGCTGCGATTCTGTTTGGGTGTGTCTGCTCCTGGCGTTATGATGCACAGCGAATCATTCAGGAGCAGGTTGGATGACCTGCTGTTGAGGTTGTAAACATTTTCATGAAGCATAGGATACACTATACAGTATTGTGTGTTGCTGTATCCTAACAAATGTCTGTCTTATGATTTGCTCTTTGAGCCTAATTGTTTGATATACACTCAAGCTATGGAACTCAATTTGTCAGCTTTCTTTTACTGCAGCTTTTAAGAGAAATCTTGAATAGAAAAAGCACTTGCACAATATCCATAAATGTAATCTACTAACTAAATCAGGGTGGATTGGATAAAATATTTTGTAAATACAATGTTTCATACCAGTATAGTTAGTTTGTATGTATTTGTAAATACAAAGTTATTAAAGTTTTTTGATAATATATTCTAGATGTTTGCTGTTTTATCTTTATGACCGTACAGAAGTTCTGGTGGTAAGGAAATATAATTTCCTCAGTTTCAACTCTTGGTAACTGGTTTATTTTTTATTTAACCAGGCAGAATCAATAAGAACAAATGATTATTTACAGTGATGGCCTGGCAAAAAGCACCAGCTGTTTGAGGGAGAGGGGAAGGGGGGCTATGACATCAAAATCAGGTTAAAAAGCGGCACCCAACCCCAGCAGTGCAACAGCAGTACCCCTAGTTAAGACTCGGACCCCCCCCAAAAGAGGTCAAAACAACAGATCGGGGGGGTCAATACTTTTATATATTGTTCTTACCTGTAATCGTAAATATTACTTTATGCCCTGGATAAGAAGTTGACCCCCCCCCCCCCAATTATCATTGTATAATTCACACTCTGGAACAAAACTACGCAGTTGGCAACAAACAATGACACACCATGGGGATGAATAGGACAACAAATACTGATGGGAAGGGTTCAAAGGTGAGAGAGCATTTACTGAAATGGGTGAGGATGAGTGAAATGGCTTCTTTGTAGGGATAGAAATGAATTTGTCCAGTTTGAGGTGTTTTTGCAGAGCATTCCAGTCCGAGGTGTCAGTGGACTGAAAGGATGCAAGACCGGGGGTGGATTTAGGTTTAGGTTAACTACTGTTGGAAAGAGGCTCGACAAAATGGATAGGATTTCTTAAGCTTTATTTACATGCAATAGTGCTCCAGCCTGTGTAACCACAACAATGGCCACATTAATAAAAGTGGGGTACAGATTCGAGGATTCCTTCTTTTTGATCTCCGGTGCCACTAGGAAAGGCCACAAACTGCATGGGACGCATAACCGTGACATGACAGTCATAATACCCTCATTTGTCAGTCCTTTGGTGACCAGCAAAAACAGTAAACAGAAGTTATTTCAGAAACAATTGAACTCCAAAATAAAAATCAGCTTATGAGTGTGTTACAGATATCTTCCAGAATCTCTCCCATTTAGTGATAACAAAAAATAAACAAAATCTGTCTCGTAAAAATAAATAACTATACAATATATACTCTTTTGTGCTATAACTACAGAAGCTGGATGCTTTTATGTTGCATACATTTGTTAATACATTGTTAATGATGAAGAATGCATAATATGTCACTTCTATACACAATGGGACAATTGTACCTGAGCACCGTGGAGAGCAGCTACTGCATCAACAGGTACAACCATTTTGTCGGCATGAAGGCGTTCTGATTCCTCTGTTGTCCACAAAGCAGGATGATACAGAACCTACTTCATGACATAACCCTCTGGTAAGTTTTAGTGTTTTAGATTGGAATGACTTGGAAGAGTGCATCAGATGGCGTGCATATACTGGGAAGAGAGATATGATTTGGGAAATCTATAGTTGCCAGGCATATAATAATCTTGGAGACTCTCCAAGGAATGCAGACGTAAAAGCACAACAGACTTGGTGTACACAGATGATAAAAGGTGGTAACAGATCCCCCCACATCCCTTTGTCTAGGTTGTATGAAGAGGACGTATCCTTTTCTCAATATGAACATGTCCTTATAAACAGCATTACAAAACTCTTATGTACAAAAGCATAAATATATAAATATCTGTGATACAAAAATAAATATTTTTCTCTCGTCTTTTTTTAAGAGCTTTTCAGGAGTCTTTTGTCCTCTGGCGACTTTCAACTTTGGAGGGAATCCACTTCCTGCAGTGGTGCATCTTGGGATAATGGTGTTGTAACTGTTGTCGTGCTGGTGGAATGGTCTTCCTCTTCCAGTACTAAAAGAGGACAGCATGGCAGACCTGTGAGAGAGAGAGAGAGAGAGACAGAGAGAGAGAGAGAGAGATAGAAAGAGAGAGAAACAAGTGACTTTTCTGAATGGAAATTCAAGCGCTGTGTTAAGTGCAAAGGCGGAAAGGTGTGTGTGTGTGCAGCATGGCGTTTAAAGGCAGAAGCTTACCTTTAGTTTCCAAGATGACCACGTTGCCAAACTCGCTCTCTCCTCCCTCGTTGAAGCACTGCATCTTGATATCGTAGGCCGTCTCTGGCTGCAGGTCAGTAATGGAGTGCCAGTAGCGGTCTCCCTCCACCACATCCTTCTTGTAGTCGCTGTCGTTGTCGCTGTCCGTGGGCCGGTAGAAGATGTAGAAGCCGTAGATGGGCGTGTTGTTGTGAGGTGTGTACTGGTGTGAGAGAGAGAGAAGCAGGGATGATTTAGTGACACGTCTCTGTCAGACTCCCAAGCACACATCAGGAAGCATCTCTACACAGTAATCACGCTTCAGTCACCATAAACACATTCTCTGTCTCATTTAGTTTGCATCATATTACAAATCATAAACATCCCTTTCTCATCACACACACACTGTCTCCAACTCACCGTCCATTTTAGGATGATGGTCGTCTCGTTGATCGCTTCACTGTAGATAATGTATGGTACATCTACAACACAAACACACAGTTTTAGAGTTCAATTGGTGACCCAACGCATAATGTAATATCCAAAGAGCTAACATCAGACAGAATTCCAGCCATTTTTTTATATATATATTTTTTAATCCCTAAGTTTGATGGACTCGTACCTCGTGGGATTTCATTTGCATGCAACACATTATTGGAGTAAAAGTGGGCGTCCTCTTCCAGTTCCAGACAGCTGATCGGCCGGTGTGAGGTGTTGAGGAGCTGGAGGGTGGAGTCATCAGGAAGACAGCAGACCTCTCCATGGTGCTCTGGACCACTGAGGGAGACGAGATGCGTGTGAGAATGTTTCATCTGTTTACATCCAGTACACACACACGGGTATAGTTGCATACCTGTTTGAGTAGTGGTAACCAGGTGTGTGTCCGTTTGACAGTGACTGTGGCAGCAGCGTGTCACACTCCACCTCCTCCTGCAGCGACAGGACACACAAACGGGTTATACACCAGCACATTCTCCGAAAGGAAATCCGTTTGAATCCTCCGTAGAATAACGAGTCATCCTGAAGATGGCTCAATCTGTTTGTGAGTGTTACCTGGTGCAGTCCTGGCAGGCAGTGTGTGGGGTGATAGGGTTTCCCATTGGGGGTGTATTCTCCGTTAGGGGGGTACACTGCGTGTTGGTGGGCCAGGTGGGGGTCGAGGGGGCACTGCTTGACCAGGCCCAGGCCCTGGAGGGGAACCATGGTGTACTGGCACGAGGAGACCGGGGAAGCCACAGCAGGGAAACACAGGTCTGACGTTTGCTCTGGCAGATCAAAACAAAAAGTAAGGAAGTTAGGAATCTAGGATCGTTTAGTTTGCCAGCGATCCTGTTCCAAATATGTATGGGATATAGCTGGATATATCGTGGTTTTGTTTTCGTCCTCCTCCTCCTCCTCCTCACTCACTTTGCTTGGCCCATGCCCTCCACAAGCAGAAGGGGATGAAAGCTACGATGATGAAGACCAGCGCTCCCAAGACCACGCCCACGATGAGGTAGGGCAGGTCGCTGGGGCGGGGCACCGGGCCCGCAGGCTGCACTGGTCTGAGCGAGGGCATCTCTGACGGCGGAGAGGGCTGGTTTGAGCGAGCTAAGAAAGAAAGATAATCAGTTCACATGTGTAACAACTACCGGTGATTTCATATCAGTTCATATACAAGCAATTATTGAAGCGCAGAGTGTCAGATAGACAGAAGCTTACCTTTAGTTTCTAAGATGACCACGTTGCCAAACTCGCTCTCTCCTCCCTCGTTGAAGCACTGCATCTTGATATCGTAGGCCGTCTCTGGCTGCAGGTCAGTAATGGAGTGCCAGTAGCGGTCTCCCTCCACCACATCCTTCTTGTAGTCGCTGTCGTTGTCGCTGTCCGTGGGCCGGTAGAAGATGTAGAAGCCGTAGATGGGCGTGTTGTTGTGAGGTGTGTACTGGTGTGAGAGAGAGAAGCAGGGATGATTTAATGACACGTCTCTGTCAGACTCCCAAGCACACGTCAGGAAGTGATGTGAGACTTCACTCTGTCCTCAAGAACACATTTGGGGGGGGGGGGGAAACACTGTCACTTGTCCCTTCCTTCCCTTTCTTTATCTCGCTTTCTCTTCCTCCCTCCATCTCGGTTTGGATTCACTCACCGTCCATTTCAGGATGATGGTGGTCTCATTGATGGCTTCGTTGTAGGTGATGTAGGGCCCGTCGATGGGCCTCTCGTTAGTCCTGCCGCTGCCCAGCACGGTGTAGAGCTTGGAGGGCGCGCTGGGGGGGCTGGCCCCGATCACGTTCACTGCCACCACTCTGAACTTGTAGGACGTACCTAGAGCGACACAACGGATGTGGCCGGTGAACCATCTACAGCACATCTGGACGCGATTGTGATCAGGACTGATTGGAAGAACAACATTAGGTCGACTGTGAGAACGAGAATGACTGATGATGTCGACCGTTTTGGAAATGGGAATGATGAGGGGTAATTATGAGCAATAACATTCGAGTTTGCACGATGATGAGGATGATGATGACGATAATAGAAAAAGACGATGGCGTGGTCACGATACTAGCAGTGGTCAGAGTCTAGTGATGCCAATGCTATAGATGAAGATGATGATGATGATGGACATGATGAAGAGCCTGACCTTTCTCAAGGCTGCTGATTTCCACAGAGAGTCTAGAAGGGGGGATGTTCGCCACGGCAACCTCCCACTCCGCTCCCTTCTTCTTATACTCCACCCTGAACGACTGGATGGGGAAACCGCGGTTACCGCGCGGGATCCAGGTCACGTACGCGGACGTCTCCGACGCCGTAGAGATGGTGGGTTTGTCAGGCGCTTCTGGAGCTGAGAAGCAAAAGACAGGACATCAAGCAGACGAATACAGCACACACACACACACACACACGCACACACAATAACACTGTGTTCCCATTGGCCAAAGATACATGGTGCGTGCACATGCACACAACAACAACAACACAGACACCAGTAGGACACCAACTGACACTTACTGTTAGCTCATCCTTCAGTGGGAGGAGTGAAGGAAATTGGAAGATTTGTATGTTAGTACAGAAGAGAAAGGTTATAGGTTAACGGCGTAGCCTAGGAACAGTGAGAACACAGCCGTTGAGACGGTGTAGATGTGAGTTAAACAGCTCGGATACTCCTGGCAGTGTTGTAGCTGTGCTAGGGTTAGAGTTACAGTATGTGAGAATGGAGAGGGATATTTTGTAACAGTTTTTTTTCCCCCTCCGCAACAGGAACTCACGAGAGAGGCGTGGCGACGGCACAGGCGGAGTCTTCGGGGGTTCGTTTGGCCCTGGGCTTCGGCGACCTATGGTCATGGAGACAACAACATGAACAAAGACGATTAATACAAAGAGGTCGCAGACGATCAATGGAGCTTTTCCAGTTCTTGGAACATTCAGAGTCCCTTATATAAGACGGTTTAACTGAACAGATGATGATGACCCAGTCTGGTACCTTTGCCTGTTCTGAAGGTCATCATGGCGGGCTGGCCCAGACCGGCACAATTTTTGGCGGCCATTTCCACCTCGTAGAGGCTGGCGGGATGCAGCTTGGCCAGGGTGAGCTTGTGGAGGGACCCAGGGATGCTGCTGGTGGCCCATTCACCTGGAGGGTCTCCGGTCTGGCACAGGGAGAGAGACTGTCAGTGCCTCTTTAAAAACAAAATTACACAGCCTAAAAGGAGTTTGACAGTTAACATTTTACAAATGTCTATGTGAATCGAACAAATCTCCATGTGAATAATTTTTCGCGGACCTGCGCCAGATACCATTTGAATGAATACATCACCGGGGGGGGAGAAGAAGTGTATTCTGAAATGAAGCTGGATGCAGTGACACCATTAAAGTACACAAGACAGAATGTACCTTTCTGTACTTGACGATGTACTCCTGCACGGGAGACCCTCCGTCGTGGCGAGGCTTCCAGGTCAGCTCGTAGAAGTCGGACTTGACGGTGCGCGGCTGACTCAGGATGACGGGGGCCTCTGCCGGGGAGATGTGCCCATGCAGCTCTGAGCAGTCCAGGGGAAGCAGGACACCCGAGGCCCCAGGCCTCACTGGGGCCTGCTCTTTCAGCACCTTGTCTGGGCTGAGGGGTCGCAGGATGGGCAGCTTGCCGGGACGTGGTGGAACAACTGCAGGTGATCACAGGGGGGGGGGGGGCAGGGTTAGAACTACAGGTAACTGACCACACAGAGGGAGTTCTAGGTCAAGAGACAAGCGCACCCCCAAAACGTTTTTGTATTTACTTTAACGTTAGGCTTTAGGCTAGGCTAACTGGTCCACACAGATACCTCAGGCATATTTGAAAAGATATTTGGTGTAGAACTGTTACATTTGTTTTTGAATCTAATGGAAGCAGGCAGTCTGGTGTTGGTCTCACCGGTGGGCACAGTGAGGAGGCGGGCGACGGCCTGGGAGCTGCCCACGCCGTTCTCCGCCAGGCACTGGTACAGGCCGTCGTCCTGAGGGCCCACGTTCAGCACGCGCAGCACGCGGGCGGATAGGCGGTGGCGCGGAGACTGGGCGAGGGGCCGGGCGTTGTGGAGCCACACCACGGAGGGGGCAGGCTTGCCCCGGGCCTGGCAGCTGAATCTCACGCTCTCGCCCCACGCCACCTCCTGCTGCAGCAGCTCCACCATCACCTGAGGGGGCTCTGGAGGGGGAGAGGGAAGGAGGTGAGGGGAGAGGGGAGGGGGAAGGGAGGGAGGGAGGTGGGGGGAGGGAGGAGTGTCAATAAGAGAAAGACAGACTGTCTCTGTGTGCTTGTAGTGGGTTGTGTCATTTGGTGGTATGTCTGTAGATTGTGTGTGTGTGTGTAGGCAGTCTGGCCAGCCAGTTGATGGTTGGCTGCTAGGGAATCAGGGAGAGGCAGAGCTCATTAGAGCAACAGCAGCAATCCAGCTTTAATTAGGGCCAGATGCTGAGAGACAAACCCACATCACACACACAGACTCATACACACTCAAACACACACTGAGACACAAACGCACGCACACACACACAACCACTGTAAAAACAGTCATCTGTAAATAGCCATGCTCCATCAAGCCAAGTTAACAGAGAGCTCTGTTTCCACACACACACACACAGTCTTACACAACCTCAACCCTCACCTAAAAAGACTCACGCACACACACACCACCGAAACAGACACACATTCAGCCCTGTGTTCTTTCTTACCACCAAACAGGAGTCAGGCTAACCATCAAGTCTGTGACGCACACTTAAACTGCGCTCAAGATAAACTTCCAAAGAGAAATAGCTGTAGTTTAGCTCTCAGCTAACCCATAAAGCCTGGATAACAACTCTCTGATCATGTGCCATAGAGACACAAAGAAACGTTACAACAGTTTTCTAAAATATCCTACGGGTCTATAACTGTTAACATCCCATGTCAAAAATCAGTTTAAAGATTGTCCATTTAAAGATTGTAACGACCTTAAACACACACACACGCAAGTCTTGGTTACTCACCGAACACCTGGACGTCGTAGAGCGCGGTGGCGGTGTCGGCAGAGCCAACACCGTTGTTGGCGTGACACGCGTACATCCCCGAGTCTCCCTCGCCCGCCGCGTCGATCAGCAGGTTGCTGAGCAGGAATCGCGTGTTGTTATGGAAACGCAAGTCCTGCCCATCCTTGGCCCAGGTGACCTGAGGGGTGGGGGTGCCGCTCGCCACGCACTCCAGAACCAGACGTTGTCCCCTGGTCACCATGATGGAGCGCGAGGCCGGGGGGTAGATGATGCGAGCAGCCTCGGACGTGGAGCCTGCGGGGGAGGGGGGGGGGGCGGGCGGAGGGGGAAGGAGGGAGGGAGAATCCTTTAAAAATACCATCAAGTTAAGGTTGAAACGTGTTGTGATCTGCTGTAAATACTGCCTAGAGGAGAGCTGGACTGTGTTTGTTTTCTCTCGATTAAGAAACGGGGTTTGTTAAAATTCTGTTAAGATTTCATTTGACTTGTTAACCTATTACAAAAAATACAAATAAAAATGTCCTTCAGTTGGAGCCAATTTCTAACTCACTTTTTTCAAAAGTGGAGATCAGAAAGGTACACCAAAAAAGTAAGTAAGTATTTTGGTGCCAAGATAACTAAACAGGAACCAGTCGTCACCAGTATGAATGGACAAGGTTGGGCTTCATGTTCAGGTTGACCAGGACTCAGAGGTCATGGGGATGGTTGGGGTTACTCACGGCGTATGCGGAGGCGGTCGGTGGAGGTGGAGGTCTTCACCTCCTGGGTGACGGGGTTGTAGGCGGCACACTTGTACAGGCCCTCGTCCTCTAGCGTGGCGTTGGCGATCTGCAGGTTTCCTGATGGCATGATCAGGTAGTTTCCTGTGGCGACACAACCGGCAGAGGGGTTTGAAAAAGCCCCCATGCTACTGGAACAAACAGGGTGTGCTGGAGGGTGCTGAATAAGTTCTTCATATTAGGTCAGGGACACACTAGAGCAGTGTTTCTCAAACTGGTGTGTTTCTCAAACTGGTGTGTTTCTCAAACTGGTGTGTTTCTCAAGCTGGTGTGGAGAGGGTTGCGTATATGTGCTTCCGCTCCGTCAAAAAATGTAACTTTTATTTTGATAAGTTCCGATGGTGCGCTTTTATTTTATTTTTTAAATGTCCACAAAAAAAAATCGAATCCAAAAATTCAAGGTTCGGAAAACTCCGGTTGCTCAGATTCGAACAGTAAAATTCTGATCCGATGAAAATTTGAGTTGAAAGATTTTCTGATTGCAACATTTGCAACAAATATATATTTTTTTCTTTTTATATTTCAGAGTCCATACTTCTTTACTTTAACTTGTGTGAAAAGGTGTCTTTTTAAACATGAGTTCTGTACTTCTGCTTGAGTGAAGGATGTGTGTACTTTTGCCATCTCTGGGTTGGGTAACATAATGTTTCCTCATTTTTGGATGTAAAAACCCCAATTAAAAAGACTCAACGCTTTCAAAGTATGTTTTTCTACTATAAGGTGTTACCCAATAAGAATATGGCAGGACTTGACTGTGGTGAGGCCTAATTAACCACGCAGGGTGCAGTTCTAAGAGCTGCCACTAGGTAGAGTCCTGCAGTACAACAGCTGCCAGTCAGAGAGCACTCTTTTCCATGTGGTTGTGGTTTCACTGCCAGATAAGCTGGATATCAAAAGCTCCTGCACTCTGGCTTCATCAGCTTGCCCTCCACAAAGGAGACAGGAGGACGCAGAAATAAATGGTTGCAAAATAAACAAGTCTATTCCCATGTTTCAACATTCTCCAGATAGCCGCCTTATCACTGGCAGTGTTCTGATGACCCCGATGGCAGGATTACAGCATTCCAGTAACTCAGCGAGAGTGATAGAGAGTGACAGATAACTGAGAAAAGGATGGAGAGTAGCAGGAAAGAGAGACTACGCATTCTAATGAGCATGATCTCTCTTTCATCCTTAGGGGAAAGAGAGAGAAACAGAGACAAAGAAAGGCGCAGCACATTAACCTTTTGATGTCTCCAGCCACTCCTGCTTGACGCTGTAGCGAACCTGGGCCTTGGGCTGGCTCTCTGGGAGGTGACACTCGATGACGGCAGTGTTGCCTTCATCCACCTCAATCACCAGCTGGTCATCTGGCTCGAAGTCACGGAGCTCTGAGACGGTCGAGAGAGCCAAACAGAGAGGGGCGGGCGAGATTGGGGTAGACACAGAGAGAGACATGTTGAGGACATTGACAAACACAGCAGATTACTAACATGCGAAACGTCACTGAAGACCCCAAACAAACACACGCGGATGAGTTCGATCCACATCCATCAAAGCAGCGGAATGATCATTCCATTTTCCTGGTAACCGGCTGAGCGTAGGGGCCTGCTGTCGCCATACTGGGTGTATACAACAGCCCGCTACGGTTGGCATCTTTGATTCATTCTCCAGCTATGAATAGTGCAGTGTGACAGAGGGCCCAGGCCTGGCTCTGGTTAAGGAGCTGGTTACTGTGGGAAAGCCAGTGGGATTATTGGGGGAGGGGGGGGGGGCATGTGCTGTGAGTCTGGGACTCTGCTCTGCAGACACCCTGTCTGCCCAGACGCCATACTGCACAGGCACAGGCCCGACCCCTGACCCCTAGCCCCTCTCGGAGGGGCCTGGGGGCCTGGACACGGGGTCAGAGGGGAGAGGTGGCCTTCCTTGAGTTTCAGGGAAAGATAACCAGTTTGGATTGGGAGGAAGTAGCAAAGGCTAGGCTTTAAAACCCTGTCTGGAGGGCGGGGGGGGGGGGGGGGGGGGCGAAGGACTGACCAAAAAGAGCGGGGGTAGAAAATAAAGAGATAAACACAAGGAGGGTCGTGACACCGAAGAGGAAACTAGAAGGACGGAAAGAGTAAGAGAACATAACGCACGATAAGAGCTGCAGAGTTGAAGAAGCCCGACGCCAAGATGGAACCAAAATACAACTTCCCCAGAACCTAATTAAACGTCCAACTCTCCCGTGTTGATTTATTCTTTCCAAACATGGCGTCTCTCCATATTGCTGTGGGAGGTGGGTGCTATGGCTTACTGTTGTTCTTGGACTCCCCGCCCTCTACCAGACAGTTGAACATGAGCCACTAACATGCAGTCAACTCCCCGACTAGACAAACGAGACACTGTATCCAGCTCTGGCGAGATGAACAGGGGTTTAACTAAGGCCACTTCACGCCATCTGCAGATAGAGACGCAATGCTAAACACACACCTTTCACCATGGATGACTGAGAGTGTGTGACGCGATACACATCTGATCTATTCTCCGTCAGCGCAGTATTTCTGTCTGGATGGAGGCTTTAATGGGAACGCTGAGCTATGGGGGAGATTTGGCCTTGACAGGTGCCCCCCCCCCCCACCCCCCACCTCCTCCTGCACACAACCCTTACCCCTATTCTAAGAGAGATGAGAATCCCAGGACATGTCATGCTGAGTGGTGTGTGTGTGCGTGTGTGTCATTCTGGAGTAGGAGGGTGCAGTCTAGGAGAGAGACTGTGATGGTCCATTTGCTAAATCAATCAGGTCCTGTTTTTACAGCTACCCCCTGCCTGCCCCCTCTCGTCCCTCGCCCCTCCCCCCGCCTCTCCCAAATTCCTCCAACAACACCTTTAACCCGCCCCCCCCCCCCACACACACACACACACCTCCACCCCTACATTCTTCTTCAGAACAGCCCCGCATGTGTGGCTCTCAGGTGTGCACAAACGTGTGAGTTATAGTGTGTGTGCATGTCTGTGAGTGGTGTGTGTGTGTATGTGGGGTGAGTGTGTGTGTGTGTGTGTGTGTATGTGGGGTGAGTGTGTGTGTGTGTGTGTCCTGCTGGCTGTGTGCAGTGAGACAGGGGCCGGGGACAGGATTGATGGTATTTATAAAGAGAAGCTGGCCCCTTGTTCCAGGGCTGCTTGGCAATGCTGGTTTAAATACTTTGAGATAGACTCTGCATTCATCATCTTTATGTCTGATGGTGGGGGGGCCGTAAGAGTAGTGTGTGTGTGTGTGTGTGTGTGTGTGTGTGTGTGTGTGTGTGTGTGTAGGTGTAGATGTTTGTGAGTGTATTGGTCCCTGTGTCATAGCTGTCTCAGTGTTTTAGTACACGAGGGTGTGTGTTTAATGTCTTTGTTGTGTTCATCTATTTGTGGCCGTGTGTGCTCGCAGTCTTCTGGTCTCCCTGTCTGTTAAAGGGAGGCTGGCTGTCTACAAAGGAATTCAAGCAGGGAGTTTTAAATAATGTGAAAACAGCTCTGTTCCTTTGGGATTGAGTTCAGACAGATTCTTCAGAATCAGATAGCAGGGAGGCCTCGGAACCCAACTCCCTCTACATGTCTCTCTCTCTTCTCCACTATAACTCATTCTTTTTCTTTCACAAACACAAGCACGTTTGACACACACACACACAAAGAGAACAATACGAAGATCCACACAGCATACAACAACAAATGTAAAGCGATCAGGAAGAATAAAATATGAATGGAAGTGGGAATAAGTCCCCTCTCTCCGCCAACCGCACACACAAATAACAAAAGAACCTCACACAGTATATGTATGCACACACACACACACACACACTCAGTCCCTGTGGAGTCATTCCTTTGGTTGGGTTGGGGAGGGAGGGGGGGCGCATTATTAAATTAGAGAGAGGCTTTTGGGAGGGACAAGCCGCCTGGCTCCATATGTGCTTACATCAGCATGATTCATCCACTGTTGGAATGATCAGTGATATCTAATGCCTTACGTACAGATGAGGTTTATGAAGCCACACAACGGCTGACTACCAAGGGACTGAAAGAGGGGAAGAACAGACAATGACAGGGAAGGTAAGGAGAGAATAAGAGGGTGGGAAAGAGACAGAGTTGGACTTGAATCTTATACTACCTTACGAGGGACTGAAAGAGGTGGGGTAGAGAGGAAGACTGGAGACTGACATCACGTCTCATCTTGTGAGTGGAGACAATCCTGTCTAAACTGGTCTAAACACCTTGTATTTCTCTCTCTCTCCCTCTCACACACACACACCTTACACAGACTAACACACACACACACACACACACACACACACACACACAGGCAGGAACACTGCAGGCAGGCACCTTGACAGAACGTAAATCCATTGTGACACGTTCATTTAACAGTAACTTTGCAGACTTTCCTATTCCACTGTATATCCACCACTAAACCCTGCCTGTTTAAGACACACACACACACACACACTTGAAAAACAGCCCCTCGGCTCAATTACGGGGCCATAACTCTTGCAACCCCCCCCCCCAACCTCCCCCCACCCCCGGTGGATGGAATGTGGTGTTGTGGGTAGCAAGGGAACAGGGGAACTGATGGAGGGATCCAGAGATGGAGAGAGGGGGGCCCCAGGCCCCATCCTGACAGACCCCTGCCCCAGGGTCCCTCCACACCAGTGGGTCAGGTTACAGCTTAATGGCCTGTCTCTGTCTCAGTCCCCTGGAGAAACACTAAACACTGGCTCTCCTCTCAGGCCCTCACACCCCTCTACACTGCTAACCCAACACACCACTGTTTACAACACCATACACACAACAACACACAGGGTAAGAAACCCCCTCACCCAGTCCCATTTACACCCTCTCTACATTGTAAAGTGAGATAGCGCTTGTTTATTGTTTGTGGAAGGTCTGACTGGAACCAAAGTGGTTTAGTTAATCGTCTAGTTAATCGCAGTATTAGGTTTTGAGTTCTCACAATTATAGTATTTGTTGTGTGTACAGTGTTTGTTGTGTGTAAGTGTACAGTATGTTTATACCTTAGTATAGTTTATAGGCATATGCGTATTTGCTGGCTGAAATATGAATGAAATTGATCTTGAGTATATTGGCATATTGGTTTTGGACTCGTACTCACTAGCTGCAGTGACGTTAGCAGGCACGCTAGCGAGGGCTCCAGCCCCGGTGGCGGCCACACACTGATACCTCCCCAGCGTCAGGTTGGTGAGGGCGGGGATGAGCAGGGCTCCTGGTGCCACGGCCACGCCCAGCTCCCCGTCCGCCCCCACAGCCAGCTCCTGGCCGTTCAGACGCCAGCTGATGTTGGCGCTGGAGGGGAGGGCGGTGCAGCGCAGGGTCACGCTGCCCCCCAGTTTCTGAACCACAGAGAGAGGCTCCTCGGTGAAGACCGGGATCTCATCTGCGGAGGGAGAGATCAGGGTATAAGAGAGAGAGTTAGGAGGGGAGGGAGAGAGGAGAGAAGGAAAGGAGAGATAATCGAAGAGAGATAAAAGGGAGTTTGTTTATAGTCTACATGTGCTCTTGTGTATATTATCGGAAAAAAGCCAGGCTCTGTCATACAACATGCTGCAAGCAGAGACAATGACGGTGGACTGACCAGAGACAGTGGCGCCGCTCTGCAGGCAGCAAAGCAGTACTGCACCCAGAGCCCTCAGCAATCCAGCCCTTCGCTTTTTCATCCGGGGAGTCCAGTCCAGCGTTCCAGACATCTTCCATAAACTACCCCCTGCAGGGGCGAGAGAGAGAAGCAGAGTTAGACAACCATCCAGCAGCATCTGAGCACCCACACATGTGCTAGGCACGGCACACAAGAGTCAGTGCCTTCGGAAGTACTAACCCTGGTGAAAACAAAGCCCCCATCTCAGCGCTGACCCCCAACACTCCTACCGCCCACACCCGCCAGCCCGGAGCTCATCAAAGGAGCGCCCTCATTCTGCAGGCGGTAACCTGACCCTCCTCCCCCCCCCCCCCCCCCCCCCACTCAGGTGTAACTGATACAGGTAGAGGAGAGCTGGAGGGGGAGGGAGCACAGAGCCGGCATTCACAACCACTCACAAAGAACAACTGAGAGGGAGGACAGAGGACTATAGTCCTGCAGTGTGTGTGTGTGTGTGTGTGTGTGTGTGTGTGTGTGTGTGTGTGTGTGTGTGACAAAGAGAGACAGAGAGAGAGACAGAGAGAGACAAAGGTTTTTGTGGTTGGAGAGAGCAAGATAGAGTGCATGCGTGACAGAGGGGAGAGAGGTAACGGTCAGTCTATTAACAGTTAATACAGTTGGAGGAGCTTTTCTCTCTCCCGTTTTGCACTCTGCCAAGTTTCCCAAATTCTTTCCTGTCAGGTTAAACTAACAACTTCCCGTCAGGATGAGGAGGGTGGTCCATAGCTCCCAGACTGCAAATCTCTCTCTCACTCACTCTTTCACTCTCTCTGCCAGTCTCACACACACACACTCACACATCACAAACACACATTCCCATACAGAAACATGCACACGCTGACTACATGCAGTACAGGACCAGCTATATGGGGATCATTCTAGACAGAGAAGTTCTCTCCCTGGAGTTACTGGAATGCTGTAATCCTGCCATCGGGGTCATCAGAACACTGCCAGAGATAAGGCGGCTATCTGGAGAATGTTGAAACATGGGAATAGACTTGTTTATTTTGCAACCATTTATTTCTGCGTCCTCCTGTCTCCTTTGTGGAGGGCAAGCTGATGAAGCCAGAGTGCAGGAGCTTTTGATATCCAGCTTATCTGGCAGTGAAACCACAACCACATGGAAAAGAGTGCTCCAAACACACAGTACCAGTCAAAAGTTTGGACACATTTTCCCATTCACTTTTGACTGGCACTGTACATG
>NC_140368.1:3060000-3082500 GCF_054491055.1 Hypomesus nipponensis
ATCATCCTACTACTGATCAGCGTGTGTGCATCTGCACCAACACCAACCACTGTTTTTTAATTTCTCAGTTTTTACAATATGTGCTCAAACTTTTAGTACAACGTTGGAAAGTGGGATAAACTATTAGGCATACAGAGCCTTTCTTCAGAACTTCCACTGCCTGTGTGCGTGCGTGTGTGTGTGTGCGCGCACGCGCGCATGTTGGATCTCTGTAGGGAAAACGGTCCATTTCTGAGAATATTTCACTGGGAGCATGGAGCCCGGGCACAGGATCACAGAGTAATCACTCCCATACTGGAGGGAAGAGACAAGCAACTCATTCCCAGCATTTCACACACACACACACACACACACACACTCAGACTCACACACACGAAACACAGTGGATGATAAAAGCATACTCTCACAGAAAAGAAAATGACACCCATCCAATTCAAACAGCAACAAACTGCCACCTCACCACAGATGTGGTCCATTGACATAACACTAGAAATAACTGACTATACATGCAGTCAACTATTCTGACAATTAATCGAGTTACTAAGATAAAAAAATAATAATAAAAGAAATTGCTAAAACAACTTCATTACATCAGGGGGGTGGAGAGAGAGGAGTGGAGGGAGAGTAGAGGGGGGGTGGGGGGAGAGAGGGGGGAGGGTAAAAGGGGCCCCAGTTCCTTTGGCAGCTCATACATCAGTGTGAATGGAACCAATTATAAATCAAGAGCAATTTCTCCCCATTATTCAGCAGGAGGAGGGGGGGGGGGGGGGCTGGTGTCCTCCTGCTCAGGGAGGGAGGGAGGGAGGGAGGGAGGGAGGGAGGGAGGGAGGGAGGGAGGGAGGGAGGGAGGGAGGGAGGGAGGGAGGGAGGGAGGGAGGGAGGGAGGGAGGGAGGGAGGGAGGGAGGGAGGGAGGGAGGGAGGGAGGGAGGGAGGGAGGGAGGGAGGGAGGGAGGGAGGGAGGGAAAAGGAGAGAAGAAAGTAAAAGTAAAAGCAGGGGAGTGAAACAGATACAGGCCGGGTTTCGAAAACTGAGATAAGGGAGGAAATTGAAAAGGGGGTAGGAGAGGAGAAGTAACCAGTGCAGAGAGAATACAGTCAAATGATGTGAGATAAGAAGGAACAGGGTCGTGTGATACAGTATAACAACAGGTCACGGCTTATAACACCGTAATAAACTAAGATACGATGTAGCTCTTCCTTAACAGCAGCGTGCGAAACTAGTTTTTGCCTTCAGGTAAAAATACGTATTTGAAAGTAATCTAACTCTTCATTGTCTTCATGAAAGTGCACTCTAACGGATTAAGAAAATGTCAATGCTCTGGTGTCTGTGTTGTTCTTGCCACACTTGGCTGTTGTCCGTCTATCCCAAGAAGGCGACTGTGCTATCGTAACACACTAAACACAAACACATGCAGACAAAGTGAAGGAGTAAGTGAAGGGGTGACAGAGAGAGAGAGAGAGAGGGAGAGAGAGTGGCTGAGAGAGTGAAGGAGATTTGGTGTGAAAGCTTCAGTAGTAGTGTTATCTCGTGCCTGTGTGTGGATAGTCTGGAAGAGGGTGTCATGGCTCCTCTTGGCTCCTTTAACGGTCCTTAATCTTTGTACAAATATCTACTTTGCACACAGAGGGTTGTTTGTCTGCACACACACACACTGCTTACTTACCAGTGTCTGGAGTTTATCAATGATTTAACAGCACTATGTCAGTCTCCTAGTCACACAATAGAACAGTGTGTGTGTGTGTGTGTGTGTGGGGGGGGGGGGGGGGGTGTCTGTTGAAGATCACAACAACTGTGTTTCAATAATAACGTCTGATCATTTAAGATGGGTAGCTTTAACGTATTTCTGGGATGCGTTAATGAAGTTTATTTAAAAAATATATATATATATATATATATATGATTGTTCAATAACGTGCAAGTCAACTGTTCTGCTGGAATCCACAGAGGAATGTCATCTCTCTCTCATTTTCTCAAATGTAATCCTTTGTTCTCCGTTCTTTTCCTTTCTCTTCATCATTAGCTCTTTCATCATTTCTCCATTCCTCTCACTTTCATGTCTGTCCTCCCTCCCTCCCTCCCTCCCTCCCTGGCCCAGAGTAAGGACAGGAGGTCTGGAGGAGAGGAATGCAGGGCAGGTCAGCTCCTGGGCCCCAGGGGAGAGCCCTGGTCCCTGGACACCTGCTGCTCCAGGTGTCCCTCTCTGGGCTGAATGTCTGACTGGACACTTAAATCCTCCAGCATGTAGCTTGGCCTTCACACACACACACACACACACACAATCTGTCAACAGACCAGCCCTGATGCACAATCTGTCAACGGCGCAATAAGGTCTGGCTCAAGGAACAGACTTGCAGGACAGCCATATTTGGGTGTGTGTGTGTGGGTGTGTAACAGTTGTGAAGTAGCAGTAGATCTGAAGTCCTCAGAGGTACTATCATAGTCATAAGTCTGCCACCAAGCATGCGCACACACACACACACACTGCTGACAGATCCTGACACACACTTTTTGAAAAAATCTGCTGGTGATCAAGAGAAGTAGCTTGTTCAGAACTAGACTGACAAGCAGGGCATTCCTCTGTAAAGAGATAACCCTGATTGGAGTGGGACCATCAAACACACACACACACACACACACACAGACAAATACACATGCAGCACACTCACACACACACACACTCAGGCCCCCAGATAGTTGCCTGCAGGCTGTTATGACTGCAGGAGCGTACCTGCTGTTTCAGAGATGAAAGTCTGGCCCGAGGATGTTTTTTTTTTCTCCTTTTGTCAATTAACAGAAATGTTACACCCTCTAAGATAACAACAGACCGTTTCAGGCACAGTTAGACCAGCTATTCAGTACATGTGCACTATTTAGTCAATAGTGCCAATCTAAATTTTTCTTAGACATAAAGTCATACACAGTTTCAAGGAAAGATTACAACTTACACAACAAATAATACGTAGTCTGAATGCCAAAAAGTGAAACCTCCACAGACAAATGTTCAGTGAGGGTAGGTTCAAAAGCTAAATTCATAATATGGTCTTTCAACAATCTACCAAATAAAAGTAGTAGCAGCCCATTTATCACTCAACGACCTCATCACACCTGACCGTATCTCACGCATCGGGATAATCCATTGTTGAGCCTGTTTCTGGGTTGTAATAACTCCTGTCATACTAACCAGTACGGTGTTGGCATAGACCCTTTTCCGATAGCACGAGTACTACTTCCCGTTAAAGGTTAACGTTGTGCCAGACCATGGCACAGTAAAATCTGTGTGTTCATCGGTGCATAACTAATGACTCCTCATAACTGCAACTAAATAAGATGGGGGGGGGACTGTGGATTCCAACCAGAAAATCAGACTGGGATCAATTAAGGATTTACTTTGATCCACCCGACGACCAATGATCAACAACAAACTGCAACCCAACAAGAGTTTCCTTGTACAGCGTCAGATCCCAGCGCCAATCATGACCGGATAAACGGGAAGGCCTAATTGGAAGAGGCTATTCATTTCGACTTTTAATATAAGTGACACTGATCCATCTGAAACAATCCCCTTACTGTCTGACTGCAGTCTTGTCACCGTATTGACGAGCAATTTCTATGGGAGTCAGTCATGGTAAATGTAATCCAAATAACAAAACGACACCTGGGGTTTGAAACTCGAGCCCCTCCGGCTGTTCCTACAGCCCCCTCCATGCCCCCCGTCGACATCCTATGTGACAGACACCACGAGGACAGGCCAAGTGCTCATTAGTGGTGCTGGATTCTCATTAAATCATTCCTGAATAAAATAATGATATGGAACGCAGTTTAGACGCTCTTTACAGTTCCAAAAGGTCTGAATTCCGTCAGATAGACGGCTCAGAATGCTCAAGCAGCTGTCAATTTATTGTAATTAGGTTATTCTTACACTGGGATATTTGGGTTAGTGAGTGGGTCTTTTTTTTAAGGGGAAAAATTAGTCGCACCGAAACCTTGCATTATGAGAAGTAACATCTGTCCAGCTAACTAGATGAAAATGGGCTAATAAAGAAAATGTAGGCATGGAACCAGTGATTTTGGGAGGACATTTGGCAGCACTTGGCCGTGTCTGTTTTATGTTACTCTCCACCAATGGAAACGATCGGGACTCAATCAGGCCTTCAAAAATAAGTCTGTCTTTACTCTCGATAACGGGAAAACTTCACCACCAGTCAAAGGTAAATTCATCTCATAAGTCAAACAAAACCTATTCATGTCTAAGAACAAAACGTTTACGCATTGATTTTGTGAAAATAACTCAATCTAAAGCGCGAGCATGGTAACAGGAAAACACAACCCCCGAGCTGGCCACTCCATCACTCCATGTTTCTCTTTCTAACATTAATGGTTTTGCCCAAAATAAAAAGCTTGCCGCTAATCTATATGCCCATGCATACATATACACGTTGTCTAACATGCGTGCAAAGCTACTCAGATTTGTATTATTTAAACAGTTGAATAGCTTGGAAACGGAAAAACAAAGCGATTGATGCACCTAAAGTCAGCGAGTTGTCCTCATGCACACGTAATAACGAAAATACACAAGTCTGTCACAACTGATTTCCGAATAACGTGTACGTAAAACATCAACCCCATAGAACACAACTAGTTTGTAAAAACAACTACATTTTGCTCTTACTTAGCGTGCAAACCAAGTTGAGTAGGCTATCATTAGAGTAAAAACTTACCAAAACGTATTATATTTGGTGTTCACACCTCCGAAAACACAATCTTCTGTTTCCAATTTCTATGTTAAGTCCCCAAACACTTTTTGGTTGTCTTTTCCCTCTAAAGCGCTCTTGCTTTACTAATTTACTGCGATAGTACCGACATTTTGCTCGGCTCCCCAAGTTCTCACATTGAAAGGCCGTTTTTGGATGACTGAGCTCTCAAACAATTCTCCCTTTTGCGACGCCTTTTCGGGTCCTCCCACTTCCCAAGAAGGAGGAGGGATCAGAACAATAGGGACTCGCTCGCAAATCCCAAAGTTGAGTACACCGCTCTCGTTTCTCTCAAGAAACACAGCCTGCAAGGTCCATCGCGGGGAATATTTAATGAACGTGCGTGATGGTCAAAAATACTACTATAAGTTAGGGCTCTAAACTCCGGACACGGAGTACAAACTTGACGACAATGCTCTGAAAAACAAGTTCCCAAAACTTCTAGGGTAGTGGGGAAGAAAAAATCGCCCCCTCCCCCTCCGCTCTCCTACTGGTCTGTTCCCCCTGATTTGGTATGCGTTTAGTCCCCACTGAGTTTGTATTGACCCCCGTCCATTGAGGCTTGTAGGCCCTCTGGCGCAGCTGTGGTGTGTTGTGTTCGGGGAGAGACCCAGCCAGAGGCATATCTCCCTCTCTCCCTCTTCTCTCACCCTCTCTCCCTCTCTCATACCACAGTGATCACAGCTCTAACACCCGCATAGGCTCTCCGGAATTCTCTCTTTACTTCAATCAACGCACTTTGAATTGTGGGGGCCGAACAGAGCCATTCCTGTCCAGTTCATTAATAACTGACTATTCTGACTAAGATCACAGGGTTTGATGAGGGCCAGTTGGTGGGGGGTTCTGGGAAGAGGGCTGCCTCTCTTGGTCATGAATGTCAGAACTCCCACTATGTACCTGAGGGGTTATTCCAACCCAGCAGGACACCATTGATCAGCTAGCTATGGCATTTAATTGACACCTGTTGCTCTTGTTCAGGTGAACGTTTGTGTGTGTGTCTACTGGTGTGCGGTAGGTCCAGCCAGCTTGTCCTATAGTACTATTAAAGCAACACTATTATTATCTAAAGCATTTAATTGAGTGCCAATGATTCCTACTTAACATGATCTACAGTTTAAACAGCCTGCTTGACATGTAGCTCTGTATTGATGCCTGAACACCAGAGTTTGGGGAGTGTTATCCAGTGTTGTGTAGAGCTTTCCTAATGCTCAGTGTGGTTAGCCAATGTTTTTGTTGTTACTGCTTCGTATGTGGCTGTCCCATTCTACTCCACCCTGAACTCCTTTCCTCTCGCACACTGTAGTCAGAAGGAAAGAGGGAGGGAAAAACACAAACAGAGGAGAGTGGGAGAGAGAGAGAGAGAGAGAGAGAGAGAGGGAGAGAGAGGGGGAGAGAGAGGGGGAGAGAGAGAGAGAGAGAGAGAGGGGGAGAGAGAGAGAGAGAGAGAGAGAGAGAGAGAGAGGGGGAGAGAGAGAGTGAGAGAGAGAGAGAGAGAGGGGGGGGGGGGAGAGAGAGAGAGAGAGAGAGAGGGGGAGAGAGTGAGAGAGAGAGAGAGAGAGAGAGAGAGAGAAGAGAGGGGGAGAGAGAGAGAGAGGGGGAGAGAGAGAGAGAGAGAGAGAGAGAGAGAGAGAGAGGGAGAGAGAAAGAGAGGGGGAGAGAGAGAGAGAGGGGGAGAGAGAGAGAGAGAGAGAGAGAGGGAGAGAGAGAGAGAGAAAGAGAGAGAGAGAGAGAGAGAGAGAGAGAGAGAGAGAGAGGGGGAGAGAGAGAGGGTCCCTACCAAAAACCTCTCCATGGTGCCCCTCCCCCACCGTCCATGCCGGGAAGGCTGAATTAGACCTGGACAAAAGGCTTTGTGGGTCGACCATGAAAGCCCTATTAACCATACTGCAGCCCCCAGATGCCCCGCTTGCAGGAAACCACCTCCCAGAATGCCTCGCTCCCAGCAGGCTGCTATCCCAGCATGCACTGCTTCCCTTCAGGGCTAACCCCTGTTACCCCAGAGTCTCATTATAGTCTGCCTGAGATTGTCATGTAGATTATTATGAATGTGGTTATTAAAGTAACGGAGAATGGGGAGAGAGAGAATGAGTGAGTGTGAGAAAGTGAGCAGTGAGGAGAGAGAGAGTGAAGGCTGTGTGGGGTGTGATTTGTTTACATCATTAAGGCGCAGGAGGCTTTGGTCTGAAACTACACTGGGGTAAAGTATTAGTAAGGATCTGTACAACGAGAGCACTGTGAGCTGGACTATTTGTGGTTTGACAATAACACTGACGTCTTGTTTTGTGTTCAGTGTGTTTGTGTGTTTGTCAAGCAAAATGTGTGTCGATAAAGCATTTTGAAGGCGTTGTCATGGAGTGCTTTGAGGGTTCGTAGGGGACCCTCAGGTGCCAGGTGTCGTGTCCTTGAGCCAAGAGTCAGCTGGGTGTCATGACAACTCACTCCGGGTCTCATGCTGACCTGTGCAGCTGTGTGCCTTCCTCAGTGTGACAAAACCCCAGATGACTCAAACACACACACATACACACACACAGAGCTTCGTAGAGACATTCCATGTCATTTGATTCCAAGGAAAGTTTATCTATTAGGTCGGTTTCATCCCTCGTACACAGGCTTACGCCACTATCATGAGGAAGGAAAATTAAGACCCCAAGTTTTGGGAGGCATCTTTTATTGAGCTATTCTGCATTCAAGAATGTTGATATGCATGAGGGCCATGTATCAAGGGTTAGGGTGTTGGGGTGATTAAGGATATGTGTGCGTGTGTGTTTGGATAAGATCAGGTGGATGGATGGTGTAAAGGATGATGTATGTGCGTGTGTGTGCACAGTAAGGGTCATGGTGGTTTGTGGTAGAGGAAGGTAGAGATGATGGTGGTTGGGGGTGGAGGAGGGTAGAGACGATGGTGGTTTGGGGTGGAGGAGGGTTGTGGGGGGGAGGAGGCGAGGGCGGAGGATGAAGGTATTAACATCCCTCTATGCATGCTGGGATTTTCTCCAGAATCTTCATTATTCCTTTGCTACATTTATAATAAATTTAAAATTAAATATTTCATGAAAGATGCATAAAAATGAGTATGCGCTGTGCTACTGATGTGTTGAACTGACGTTCATCATTATAATTATTATGACGTAGAACAATGGTCTGGATTGGAAGCCAAACTGGAAAGAGCCAGTTTGTAAATCTGCTATGTTTAGACTAAAAGGCCAACATTGTGAAAATGTTGCGCAGATGTAATTTGTATTTCAAATATATTCAAAGTACATTTTAAACAAATGTTTTTAAGTAGCTTACATGTTAAATTTAGGATCGAGGTCTTACCTTCATATGAAGTGTTCATGGATCTGAGTATAAGTCAAATGCTTGTCATTTATAAACAGGAAATGCATTTATGACATCTTCAATGTGTCATCATGTTACCATGGTGATTGAACGTAGTTGCCTAAAGTCAATTACTAGAAGATCATGACCCCTGTCATTCCCCCCCCCCCCCTATGTAGGCTATATATGTAAAATTACGCTAACTTGTGTACTTGAAGTCCTAGAGTTTCAAAGTTCTGACTTTTACTCGCAGAAAAGTGCAGTTCTGAGGAAGTTACTACAAGTAAAGAAGTTGGGTATACTTTTTTTTTTTTTTTTCACAGAGACAATTACATTTTTGTCAGCCTCAGGACTTTATTTCCGGGGGCTTTGCTGCAATTTATTTCTCAGTCTATGCTGTGCGTGCCCTTGTGTGAGAATGTGCACGTGTGTGTGTGTGTGCGTGAGTGTGTGTGTGTGTGTGTGTGTGTGAGTGTGTGGGGATACGCACTCATGTATCCATGTGTGGATGTTTCGGCTGAGAGGGTTTGATGGATATACTGTCTATGGATATATCTTTATTGGTTTTCATTCCTGTGTGATTGTGCTGCTGGAGCATGGAACCAGGGGGTGGTGGGGTCGGGGTGAGTGATCGCACGTGTCCAGGTGTGAAATGTTTCCCTCTGTCTCCAATTTGTCTCGACCGAAAAATCGTATTGTTATTAGGTGCTCTGCAACCCAGCCGACGTTACACAATGATATGTGCAGAACCGAGAACTAGTATTCTGTATTGCAGTAACGAAACTAGTTTGATGCCTGCAGAACAACGAATACTGTTACGGCCGTTTCTGCTGGAGGTTGGAAGAAGTTGTGACTTTCTTCCAGTTGAGTTTTGACTCTAACTCTGTCAAGCCGCTTGTCCTAATTGGACCTGGAGCCAGTCAAATCCCAGCCTCATCCCCAGCTGGTCGGGACTGTCTTAGACCAGCTCTGGCTTGGCCCAGGTCAGGACCTGGAGTGAAGGGAGTGCGATGACTTATGGCGCTGGGCTAAAGTTTAAGATGGAAGCCGGTGTCCTCTGGAGAGGAGGAGGGTTTCAAATGGTGGCTGGTAACATCAGGTACCAGAACGTAAGGTCATGTTGTTGGCAGGGTTGAAAGGTTGGAGAAAGGTTGAGAGTTGAGGTCGTATATCAGAGGGTAGGGAGTGGAGGTATGCGAGACTGCAGACGGCAGGAGAACAGAGAAAGCACTGAAGTTTGCTTTATGTTCTCTTTTTATCAAGCACCTGGTTTTATAATCTACAGACCCTCCCAACATGTGGTTTGATTTGGATCTCTCTCCCTCCCCTGCTGTCTCTATCGGACTCCCCTTCTAACTCCCTCTCCTAATCCTCCCTTCATCTTCATCTTGCTTCTTTCTCTCGCTCCCTTATTTCTTCTTTAACTTCCCTCCCTCACTCCCTCTCCCTCTCCATCTCTCCATCTCCTCTTCCTCTCCCACCCCTCCTCTCTTTCTCCTTGTCCCTCCCTCCCTCCCTCCCTCCCTCCCTCCCTCTTACTTCCTGTTCTCCGTTCTGCCAGACGGTCATAATTAAGAGCGAAAACGATAGTCTCCCTGGCCCTCTGGAGCCCTCTATACTCCCGGCTGTGTGTGTGTTTGTGTGTGTGTGTGTGCAAACTCAGGTCTCTGTTTCCCTCTACCTCTAGACTTGGCCTATGGTCCTACTCCTCTCAATGCTTCTTTATGTTCAGTGTCAGCAGTGAAGCATGATCTCACCCCCTCCAAAAAAAAAAGACTTACAGAGTCTTCAAATCAGAGAAGGAACACAAAACTGCCCAGTATCCAAGAGCAGTAACACCCACGCACTCGCACAGGAAGCCTCCTGGCTCCAGCCCGACCCGCATGACTTATTCATCCAGAGAAGGTGTGCGTAAGCATGTGTGTGCATGATTGTGACTAAATAAGTGATGTGAAACAACGTGTACATTTTCATGTTGGGTCGTCAGTTATTCTCCTCGCAGAGAAGCACAGTTTTCTAGTGAGTGTGTGTGTGTGTGTGTGTTCAGTCGTGTGTGTGTGTGTGTTCAGTCGTGTGTGTGTTGGGTGTCGTCCCGGCTGGCGTGGCTAACCCTGATGTGCCATCGTAATGACATCTAGTCGCCACTTCCTCCCCAGTGCTGGAAGGAAGACTGTGGAGGACAGAGAACACTGAGTGGTTTCAGAACCGTGGCCCAATAAGGAGCTCCAACCTCCGCTGATCCTATCTGTCAGTCACAGCCTGGGGTGGTTCCCCCTCCCGGTCCCCCTCCCTTTCAAACAAACAAGCAGAATACACACACACACACACAGAAAGTTACACCAAACACTTCAACACACAAAGAGGGTTACACCAAACACACGGGCCAAACCACACACAAACCAAACACAGAGAATCCGACATGGCATCACAGGACTCTGAATACTCTGGACACACATGCGTACAGATGTGCATCCAAACAAATCACCAGATGACGAACAAGAACATGCCTGAGAGTGGATCTGAATAACTACATTTCATCCCTGTCAAAACGTTCACTTTCATGTGTTTGTGTACACTGTGTGAATCTGTGTTGTGTGGGGGGGTGTATGTGTGTGTGTCTGTGCGATTGTACTCTGTCCATGTGTATTTATGTGTGTGTGTGTGTGTGCGTGTGTGTGTGTGAGCAGCAGTGTAAATATTGTGTTGTGCTCTAGTAAAATCTCTTCCTGAGCCTCCAGTAGCAGCACACTCTTCTGTTTATTTTCCTTGTGGACGGACGAGTTCTTATCAAATAAGCAGACACTGCCTTCCAGCCCACTGTCCAATCACGTGCTCCCGACGGATGTCCCGCCCTCCCGCCTCTGCTCTGATGACAAAGCAACGCGTCACTCACAAGGAAGAGGGAAACCCGCACCCCTGCGGTCAGCAATCTCAGTCAGAAATGTTGTGTCTGTACATCTTCATCCTGGTACTTTTAAAGATACCTCACATTTAGTCATTTAGCAGAAAAGCACATTTAGTCATTTAGCAGACGTTCTTATCCAGAGGGACTTACAGTAAGTACAGGGATTTTCTCCCCGAGGCTAGTAGGGTGAAGTGCCTTGCCCAAGGACACAGCGTCATTTGGCACGGCCGGAAATCGAACCGGCAACCTTCTGATTACCAGCCCGATTCCCTAACCGCTCAGCCATCGGACTCTGTGTCCTACGTCTTTATCAGACGGCACAGATGGGGATGAAAGGCACACCACACAGCAACACAAAGGAAAAGACAGCGATCACAGAGATAAGATCCTTCTGTTCACAAAATACATCCACTTGTGGATAAAGAGAAGCGCACACACACACACACACACAATCTCTCTTTGAAGTGACGTACTACAGAGTGAAGGAGTGATCCCACCATGGGGTGTACTGTGGGTGTACACAGTGAGTACTACCAGACAGCCTCTGACAGCAGCAGGTTTTCAGGGAGCGGACAGGCCTCTGCCTCTCTCAACGCCGGCCCTGTCCCTGGGCTCCCGCTGGATGTATGGGACTGGGAGCTGCTAAGAGAATGTTTGTAAACAAGTTAACGCATTTGGCAGATTGTTACACTCTGAAGGATCCATCTTTTTTTCTCTGAATCTTTTCTCTCTCCACACTACTCCTAACTCCCCCCATCCACCTCTCTCTCTCTCTCTCTCTCTCTCTCTCTCTCTCTCTCTCTCTCTCTCTCTCTCTCTCTCTCTCTCTCTCTCTCTCTCTCTCTCTCTCTCTCTCTCTCTCTCTCTCTCTCTCTCTCTCTCTCTCTCTCTCTCTCTCTCTCTCTCTCTCACAGGTGGAGTTCAGGCCATAAACAGAAACACCTGGCCATTAAGAGACCCCTTCCCAACTCAAACAACTCGTCCCCAGATGTGTGTCTGTGTGTGTAAGAGAGAAAGAGAGAGGTAGAAAGAGAGAGGTAGAGCGACGTAGAGAGAGAGGTAGAGAGTGAGAGAGAGAGAGGTAGAGAGAGAGGTAGAGAGAGAGGTAGAGCAAGGTAGAGAGTGAGAGAGAGAGAGAGAGAGAGGTAGAGAGAGAGAGGTAAAGCAAGGTAGAGAGAGAGAGAGAGAGAGAGAGAGGTAAAGCAAGGTAGAGAGAGAGAGGGGGTGCTAGAAATGTAGAGGTGGAAGAGAGAGGGACGGTGGGAGACACAGACTGAGCAGGACAGCAATGTGTGGAGGAGTGTAAATGTGTGCAAGCGACTTTATGTCCACTATATACTGTAAGCCTGTGAGAGAGTGTGTGTGTGAGAGTGTGTGTGTGTGAGAGTGTGCGTGTATACACACAGTGAGCTGTGAGAGTAAATAAACCAAGTTCAGTAGGGAATCACGTGGCGGTGTTATCAGACCTCACTGAAACGACAAAACTGTTTTTTCTCTCTGCTTTTTCTCCCCCCCCTCCACTGCCACACCATCCTTTTCTCCCCCCCTCCCTCCATTTTGCAACCCACCACAGTACAACCCCACCAACCCCACAATCCCCAACCCCCCCCCCACCACCACCACCAACACCACCCCAAGTTCCACACATGGCTTCAATGAGAAAGTTATTTTTAGCACTTCAGGATTTGGGGGGAGAAGAATTTTAATTGGATGTTGCGTTGTGTATGCTCTGACAGAATGTTATTAGTTTAAAAACAGCCATGGTGTGTGAGCAGGGCAGCATGGTCCCCAACGAGACGCCTCTCCCCCCAAATCACCCCAAACAGCGTCGGACAGACGACCTCAGAACATTTGGATCTTTTCCATGCGTCTGAGTCCAGCTTGCAATCTCATCCCAGAAGCCCTGTGATTGGGGGATTCTTAACAGCGGCCTGCATGACATGCAAACGGCAACGTTCTGTGGAATCACTTACATTCAAGACAAAAAAAACACAAAATAAAGTTTGGTTTGGAGACCACAGATGAAACACATTTCTCTCTCTCACACACACGCATAAAAAGCATTCTTTCTCTTCCCTACACACACACACACACCCACACACACACACTCATTAATCTGGGCAGACTCAGGAAACTGCTCCACTGAGCTGGCTGGAGGCCCTGGTAGGGCAGGGGAGGGGAGTAGGGGGGAGGGGAGGAGGGGGGAGGGGGGGAGGGGAGGAGGGGAGGAGGGGAGGAGGGGGGATACTGGAGGGGATCAAAGCTTCGAGGAGAGCAGCAGACTCACTGAAAAGAAACAGCAGAAGAAGGAAGAAAAGAGAAAGGAAAATGTCCTCTGCTCTCAAGCTCTGAGAACACAGGAAGGGGAGAGGATCTGATCTCCCTCATTTTAATGAACTGGCTGCGTATGTGTGTGTCTGTGTGTGTACGTGTGTGTGTGTGTCTTTGTGAGAGTCTGTGTGTGTGTCCTGTTGAGAAAGTTAAGCTTAAGTAGTTATTTCTATCATGACCTGGTACAATGTAAACAAGCCCATCGGTTTTTAATAAGACTGGGTCTGAATGTAATTCTGCATCGTTTCTGTCTGTCTGAGAGAGAAAAGACTAAACAGATGTCAGGGTAAAGTCACACAGCAAAATGTGCTCACTCTCCATTTTAACTCTGTCTCTCTTGCTATCTCTTAAAAACACAGTAATGTACATATGCAGCATTGCATACACTCACACACACACTCACACACACACTCACACACACTCGACTCTCTTCCAAAAACTCCACAGGGAGGTCGACAGTCCTTAAGAAAATATTCCCCAAAGCACTAATTAGAAAAACGATGGCGCTCGTTAATAGTTAGAGTCCCACACACACGCTTCCCCCCGCCTCCCCGCCCCCGCCCCTCACAGACCCCCATTTCCATTCCCCTCCTGTAGAAAAACAAAACAAAAACTCTGGCAGAGGGGAGTGTTCCACTGGCTGGCCTGGGTCAGGTCCTATTTACCTACCGCAGCACCGCTCTCTCTTACGGCACGGAGCCCCTCCTCCCTGTGCCGTAAGCCGACTCTCCTCCTGCACACACACACACACATGTGCATCATACACACATACACACACACATGTGCATCACACACACATACACACACACTCATCCCAGGAGCAGCACGTGGTCCTGGTTAAGAGGCTCTGAGCTCCAAATGAAACCCAATCTCTCCTGGAGTTAGTCCTCTCATTTCTCAAACTTCACTGAAAGATGGGAGGAGGAGGAGGAGGAGGAGGAGGGAAACTGCAAGGTTTCGTCTTCCCTACCCTCTCTCCTCTCTCTCTCTCTCTCCCTCTTCTCTCTGTTTCTCTCTCCTCTCTCTTTTTCTCTCTCTCCTCCCCTCCTTTTCTCCTCTTGATTGAGTCGCAAAGTGAGAGAGACGAGGGGAAGAGCCAGGAGAAGGTTGCGGCTTGTCCTGCCTTTACCATCCGCCAGTAAAACAAACGAGGAAAAACTTAGAACAATAGCATTTTCTTCCACACACAGACAAACACACAGAGACACATGTAGTGTCGCCTGTCACCCTCCCACGAAGAGACGTCCACTCTCACAAGGGAAGTGGACTAAGAATCCATTTGTTTTTTCTCTCTCTCTCTCTCTCTCTCTCTCTCTCTCTCTCTCTCTCTCTCTCTCTCTCTCTCTCTCTCTCTCTCTCTCTCTCTCTCTCTCTCTCTCTCTCTCTCTCTCTCTCTCTCTCTCTCTCTCTCTCTCTCTCTCTCTCTCTCTCTCTCTCTCTCTCTCTCTCTCTCTCTCTCTCTCTCTCTCCTGTTGACATTTCCTCCCCATCTCAAAGCCGTAGCCCAACCTCCTATTACCACACCACATAGGTTCTTATTAAATATAAATATAGTCACGCTCTGAGAGCAGGACAGAGTCCACAGCGGTTTTCCTGCGCAGGAAATCCTACAACATGGGTTGAGCCCAGTAGCTCATCCTCTATCTCTTTCCACCGTTACGAGGAATCCAGAGACGTTAACTGTATTCCACCACTGACCAAGATCCAAAATGGCCCCCTTTTTGTGTGGGTGGAGCGTCCGGGGAAGAGCCAACATGGCGTCCGTGCGGTCCAACAAGGGGCCTCTCCAGCGAGGGGGGCCTCTGCCTCTCTGTTCTCCGTCTCGCTCTCTCCAGACCCTACTCGCCCACTCATTAGGAACATCTCACTTAGGGTAACTGTGTTATTTCAGCGTTTGTAGCTCGTTATGGACGTGTTTTTTTTTCTGTGGCGTGTCCCTTGCTGAGTGTGTGTGTGTGTGTGCTGGGTGGGGTGGGGGTGGGGGGGTTGTTTGGGGGGGTGTAGAGTATGATTCCAGATGTGGTTTTACTGCTCTGGCAGGGGTGACACGGCTGTAAAGAACTGCTCTGGAGTAGCCTGGGGGGAGGGGGGAGGTTGAGGTGGGCTGGGGTAGGGAGGAGGAACTGAGGGAGGCAAGAGCCAGGCAGCTTAGGGCCTTGGGGAGTAAAAAGGAGGAGAGAGGGGGAGGCGTTTGAGGTAGAGAGAATGTAAGTGTAGGGCAGTTTTAGAGCCTAAGGGACAGGGATGTGGGGGGTGGAGGTGAAGAGCAGGGGTGGGGGGGGAGAGCAGGGGTGGGAGGGGGAGAGCAGGGGTGGAGGGAGAGAGCAGGGGTGGAGGGGGAGAGCAGGGGTGGAGGGAGAGAGCAGGGGTGGAGGGGGAGAGCAGGGGTGGAGGGAGAGAGCAGGGGTGGAGGGGGAGAGCAGGGGTGGAGGGAGAGAGCAGGGGTGGAGGGAGAGAGCAGGGGTGGAGGGGGAGAGCAGGGGTGGGGGGAGAGAGCAGGGGTGGAGGGAGAGAGCAGGGGCGTGAGTACTCAACTTTATTGGCTCAGGTGTATGGAGCCGAGTGTCTGGAACCATAAAGTAGAACAGTGAGGGGGGTCTGTGGGGGGGGGGTCTGTGGGGGGGGGGGGTCTGTGTGGGGGGGGGGGGGGGGGGGGGGGTCTGTGTGGGGGGGGGGGGGTCTGTGGGGGGGGGGGGGGTCTGTGGGGGGAGGGGGGGAGACAAACTGACAGACACATAAGAAAGTTTGTGTGGGCACAGGAACAAGGTAAAAGTAGTCATTTTCATTAGCATGCAATCACATAGCTCAGATAGAAAGATGACTGCATGTTCGTGAATGTGTGTGTGTGTAGGGTGTGTGTGGGGGGTGTGTGTGTGTGGGGGGGGTGTGTGTGTGTGTGTGTGGGGTGTGTGGGGTGTGTGTGTGTGTGGGGTGTGGGGGTGTGTGTGTGTGTGTGGAGTGTGGGGGTGTGTATGTGTGTGTGGGGTGTGTGTGTGTGTGGGGTGTGGGGGTGTGTCTGTGTGTGTCAGCCATTACAGATTGGTTCCTGCTCCCTGGGTTCTGCAGCTTGTTAGTCATGCTCGTTAATATGCGTCTGTTTTACAGGCGCTGTTCAAAGCCTGACGTGGCGTTTCATCTTGACCTCACCTTCTCCACCCGAGATAGGGGCAGATGCTGGAAAAAGATGGCAGAGAAGTTGTAGGAAAAGCGAAGTGGAGGAGAAGGCGTTGGAGGAAAAGAGAAAAGAGGAGGAGGAGGAGTTGGGCGAGAAGAAGAGAGTTTAAGATGGAGGTGGAGGAAGAAACGGTGGAGGCCGATGGAACACAACCTGGTGGTGCCAGCAGACTGTGAGCGTGTGACCGTGTGCTCGCCCTCCCTCATCTCCCTCCCCTCCCTGCTCCCCTCCTTCTTCCTCCCCCTCCCCTCCCTCCTCCTCTCTCTCCTCCTCTTCCTCCTCTCCCTCCTCTTCTCCCTCCTCCTCTCCCTCCTCCTCTCCCTCCTCTCCCTCCTCCTCTCCCTCCTCTCCCTCCTCCTCTCCCTCCTCCTCTCCCTTCTCTCTCTCCCCTCCCTCCTCCCCTGCCTCCTCCTCTCCCTCCTCTCCCTCCCTCCCTCCCCTCCCTCCTCCTCTCCCTCCTCCTCTCCCTTCTCTCTCTCCCCTTCCTCCCCTCCCTCCTCCCCTGCCTCCTCCTCTCCCTCCTCTCCCTCTCTCCCCTCCCTCCTCCTCTCCCTCCTCCTCTCCCTCCGTCTCCCTCGTCGACAGGCATGCCACCACCTCCAGGCCTGGGGAGCAAGGCTTTCTGGGAGATCAGAAACAGATGTGCCTTCTGCCCCCCCCTCCCCCTCCCCTCCACACACATATGCACACAGCCAGCGGCAGATCAGAACCGGCACCAGAACCCAGTCGGAGTGACGGGCCAGCGTGACCCAGAGCCTGACCCCCAGCCTGCAGTTACTCAGACAGGAAAGGGACCCAATTGGCTTCAGCTGTGACCTGCCTCCCCCTTCCACCTCCTCCCCCGATCTCATTAAGACAAACTGTTTTTAAAGGCAGAGCAGCTTTCACTACCTCCGAAGCCAACACCCTGGAGCTGTGAGTGAAGGGGGGGAGGAGAGAGAGGGAGGGGGAGGAGAGAGAGGGAGACAAGCTGAGAAGGAGAGATTGGAGAGTAAAAGAGGGGGAGTGGGAAGGAAAGAGGTACGGTGAAAGAACAAAAGATCAGGATAAAGAAAAAAGAGATGGAGGAAGAGAGACGTTGTGTGTGAGAGGGAAAGTCAACCATATTATATGCAGCTGTTGCACAATGCAATCCTTACCCAGAATGCACTTCAATCTGGCACCGTGTGTCCTGAGAATACAGGGTGGTGTCATGGTTACATCTTGTATCAAAACATTTGGAACAACAAACCTTAATTGTACAGAAAGCAAAGAGCTGTATGATGTCACTCAATAACGATGATACAATAAAAGTGAAGTAATTATAAACAGCAGTAACATCCAAACCTGATGCAGTCACTTTCTGCAAAACAACATGTTTGTTTGTCTAGGTAGGGCATCGAAATGATTGCGCTGGCAAAGACTGAAATTCAGCTTCACTTCTTGTCTCACCTCCTAAAACGCATTCCTAACCTTTTCTCTTCCCTGCTCTGCTCTCTGCTCCCTCACCTCAGTTTTCCCCCCGCTCCCTATTCATGATGCCTGGAGTATTATTGTGTTTGATTTGTGTGCGTGAGGATGTTTGAATATTAAAAGACTGATTCAGGGGGCTTCCAACAACTCGCATTCTATTGCCTGTGTATGTGTGTGTGTGTGTGTGTGTGTGTGTGTGAGAGTGAGACTGGCAGGGCATGCTGAGTTAGATTAATACCGCTGCTCAGAGGGGGGGCTCCTCCATTCAGCTCTGACTGATGTGCGTCCCAAATTGATTTATGAAAACGGCTCTTAATCAATTATGTGTGGAGAAAGAGGGGGAGAGAATGGAGAGAAGAGAAGAAAGAGAGGAGGGGGGTCTGAGTGGGAAAAAGAAAGGATAGAAAGCTGCTGAAAGAGAGGAGGAAATGGGGGGGGGGGGGGATAGGTGTGTTATTGTATAGTTGGATATTGACGTGCTGGGGAATGTGGTGGTGATATCAGTGATATCCCTACAGTACTGCAGACATGAGGATCCCACACGTTCACACAGGCATGGAAGCCAATACACCCGACATGGACAAATGACGTTTTTCTATATTATATTTTACTGATGATCTTGGCTTATTCCTTTCTCCCTCGTCGATGTAATGGAAGAGTGTCGTAGAGGAGACACACATGGACAAGGGTCGGCGGCACAGCAAGCAGAAGCTCGAGTCGCTCGTCCGGCCCCTCTCAGCTCGTTTTAACAGACACTTGTGTTTCAAACGTTGCGTTTATTGTTCTACCTTCCATCGATCCCGCAGCAGCTAAGAGTGCCTGGTGAGTTGGCAGGACTATAGCGTGGGTGTGGAGCTATAATGGCCCAGTATTGGGTTGGGGGGGGGGGGGGGGGAACCCTGAAGTGAGTGGAGCTGCAGTTGTTTAAAAAGCCCTTCTCCTGCCTGGTCCTTTGTAACTGCGACAGGGGTGGGGGGTCACGCTGGGAGCTCGTTTCTCCTGCCTGTCAGAACTCTATCTGGGATCCATCCGGAACTAATCAACTCCAATAGGCCTCCCCGTTACCCAGAATGCAGCGGGGCTCCAGCAGGGGGCCGGCCTGTGGGAACAGAAAGGGGAGAGGGAGAGACGACCCCCCCCCCCCCGCGCCTCCCCCTACACACACACACACAACACACACACAACACTCCCACTGTTTCACACTGAAGCAATAATAAACACGTGCAATAATATTTTCACAGCAGCAACAGCCTGCTTCAGATCAGAACCTAACACAGCTGTGCAGTACACTCCTACACAAACGGACACATGTACACACACACACACACACACACACACTTTATGCGGACGCTCTTTAAAAACATTCTACCTCACACTCGCACAGATAAAACACACACAGTGGGTTTCAGCATTTTGACCACAAGCCAACACAAACGTGAAAAAGAATATCGACAAATGGAGTCCGTATACAACTACAGCAGCATAGCCAGCAGCATAGCTACAGGTTGCAATCAACAGGTATAAAGACCCAGGCCTGCGGGTTGGGCTGCTGGTCTGTCCTCGGTCAGTAGAGACAACTAAACCACACCGTAGAAACAAAACAACCAAGTCAACAGGGCCACGCTGACCTTTTTAGTGGCTTTGGATACTGAGAGAGTGGAAACACATTGGAAAATCAAGCACACATCTCTTCCAACTCCTGCACTCGTGAGTGGTACGAACCCCGCCCTCTAGAGGACTGACCGTGGAACTGCAGCACTCTGAGGAAACTAACAGCCGTTCTGTGAATGAGGAGCCTGTTACCAGGCCTAGCTAGGTTGAAGGTGCCTGACGCTTCAATACCTCAGCCATATCAAACTGAGGCTTTATCCTAAATCTTTCTTCAGTTTTCATCACTTGAGAGAGCAAACTGGCCTGATAAGACCCTGACAGGAGAATCGGGGATAGGACAAGTCAAAATGAGTGGTTAGAGGGGATAGGACAAGTCAAAATGAGTGGTTAGAGGCTTTGAAGTATTCCACTACATGAAGCCTCTGGTCATGTCAATCTGGTCCAAATCTCTATTTGACCACCAGTCCACCTAGTCAAGTACTCTTAACTAGACTCTACAGGAGATAATGACCAACCAGTGTGTGAGTGTAGGACTGACTGGTCTCAGTGATGTGTGTGTGTGTGTGTGTGTAAGTTTAGTTATGGGACCTAGAGTGTGTGTTGGAGAAGCCATATGTGTGTTCTGTGACACCAGACCCCTTCATTAAGGTGAAGTGGGGGGTAAATTTCAATATGTTAAGAAAACAACCCCACCCACCCAACCCCCTGCCTCTGGGAGTATGTGTGTGTGAGTGTGTGTGAGTGTGTGTGAGTGTGTGTGAGTGTGAGTGTGTGTGAGTGAGTGTGTGTGTGTGTGTGAGTGTGTACCATGCCATTAACACCAACACATCTCAGGCCCCAGCATGTGTACCATCATCGGAGATTGTTCTCTACGCAGCGATCGGTGAGCTCTTTCCTGACGTCTGTTTAACATGTCTAGCTGAAGCACGCGTGTGCATGTGTACGCATGGCGTGTGTACGTGAGAATGTGGTGCAGGCTGTGTGGGGGCTGGTGAGGGACGGAGAGAGAGGAGAGCACATGGGAACGTTCCCTCAGCCTCTGGGGGCTGGGGGGGCAGGGGGGGCTGGGGGGGCAGGGGGGGCAGGGGGAGCATTGAGAGCCAGTGTGATGGGGTTAATCCCCATTCACCCTCTCCCCCACTCAGCCCTTCTCACGACAATGGACCCCGCTCGCCTCCCCCTGCGTCGCCGTGACGACCCTTAACCCCACGTTTACCTTGGCTGGCCGTGGCCTCCTGGGTTAGGGTTATGATCTGCAATATTTACTCCTTTAGATGTTCCTGCTGGCCCTGGGAGAGATAAGACCCCGTCTGAAAACATCAAGTGCTGCTCTTCCAACTCTGCTCTCGACCTCGCAACCTTTCAGATCACAGCCCGACAACCTCTTACTATCACACACACACACACACAAATTGTTGACTATCAGAAACCAATGTTTGATTCTAAATATAGAATTGGGTGATGACACTGTTGGACTAAAACACTAGGCACTTTGCATTATGTAGCTGAATTCGGGGAGGGTAAACATCGATAAAAACCCCCCCAAAAAGAACGACTTCCTGATCAACAAATCTATCACCTTTATTCATAGCACTGATTTCCTCCCCAGGGGTTTAAATATGCTAAGCACGTGGAAAGGATACATGTGCTAAATCAACAAAAAGAAATCCTGGTGACGATGAGTACATTTCATATACGTGTCACACATGCAGACTGTAAAGTGTGCGAGGAAAGCGGCGTGTCGTGTTGTAAAGTGTGCGAGGAAAGCGGCGTGTCGTGTTGTAAAGTGTGCGAGGAAAGCGGCGTGTCGTGTTGTAAAGTGTGCGAGGAAAGCGGCGTGTCGTGTTGTAAAGTGTGCGAGGAAAGCGGCGTGTCGTGTTGTAAAGTGTGCGAGGAAAGCGGCGTGTCGTGTTGTAAAGTGTGCGAGGAAAGCGGTGTGTCGTGTTGTAAAGTGTGCGAGGAAAGCGGCTTGTCGTGTTGTAAAGTGTGCGAGGAAAGCGGCGTGTCATGTTGTACAGTGTGCGAGGAAAGCGGCGTGTCGTGTTGTAAAGTGTGCGTGTGTCGACACGTTTCCACAGGGTTACTCCACCGCCCCCTGGCTGCTGGAGGGCGGCCGCCCCGCGCCCTGCCTGAGGTGGGGGTTGGTCCTGGAGGGGCGTGCCATGGGGGGCACGGAGGGCAGCGGGGGCAGGGGGGCCAGGTTGGGGGGCAGGACATGGCCCCCCTTACGGGACAAGATGCAGATCTCCTGCCGGAGCCCCCTGGCCTCCTCCTCCTGCCTCTCCAGCAGCTGCTGCAGCCTCCTCCTGCCCTCCTCCTCCACCGGCCCCCGCAGCCGGAACTGGCCTCCCTGGGTACACACACACACACACACACACACGTGCGTCAAAGTTTAGTGCTTTGCATTTTAAATAAATATAAATATACACACGCGCGCAAGTTTAACGCTAAGCATTTCCTGGAAATGTAAACGCACACACACATGAGGTGTGGGAGTAGTACCATCTTGCTCTGCCTGCTGTTGAGTTTGTCTTCCAGCTCTTTCTTCTGAATGAGGAGACTGTTCATGCTGAGCAGACGCTCTGTGTGACTCCTGGTCACCTCCATCACCTCCCGGTGGGCCTCCGCTACCTTCGCCTGGCACACACACACACACACACACACACAGACACACAGACACACACACAGACACATATACACACACACAGACACACGTACACACACACACACAGACAGACACATATACACACACACACACACACACACACACATACACACCCCACGTTACAGTGCATGAAAATACAGTACCACACAGTAATTCAAACCATGCCTTAAAGCATAGAATCACTGAATGTCATCTCTCACCATGAACGCATACACCCCCACACACACACACCCCCACCCACACACCCTGACCTCCCACACCCCCCACAGTAAGGTCTGACCTGCCACAGT
>NC_140368.1:3087500-3127500 GCF_054491055.1 Hypomesus nipponensis
GAGGGGCTGAGGGGCGAGAGGGAGGGGCTGAGGGGCGAGAGGGAGGGGCTGAGGGGCGAGAGGGAGGGGCTGACCTCCTCCTCCAGAACGACCAGCTGAGCTCTCTTCTTCTCTGCATTCATCCTCAGGTGCTCTGGGACGGTGAAGTCTTTGGCCGTCTTCAGCTTGAAGTCGCCCATGTTCTCCATGGCCCACCTGACGGCCCGCACGTCCTCCGGGTCCTCGCAGTCCTCCTTGGGTTTGGCGTCGTACCTGGGGAGGGGGGCACGGGGTCAGCGGGGAACAGGGAGAGAGAGAGCGCGTGTCGGCAGAGCGTCTGAAGGGTGGGCGTGCCCTCACAGTTGGGCCCACTCCCTCCTCCTGTTCTGGATGTTGGCGCGGGCGCGCTCCGCCTTCTCGGCAGCCTTGCGGAGCTTCTCCGCCTGGCGCCCTGCCAGCTTGGAGCCCCCGGGGTGGACCCCCCGCGGAGGCAGCCCCGCCTCCCCAGCCTCCTGCTCCCCTGGAGAGACACCACACACACACACACACACACACACTTTAGAGATCACAAAGACAAAAGGCACAAACACACAATCAAACACACACAAACACACATCCACCTTTCTCCTACCTGTGGTGTTGGAGCTGTCTTTGCCCACCTCAGCCTTCCTCTTGCGCTCCTGGGCCGCCGCCCCCCCCACCCCGCCCGCCCCCCCTGCCCGGCTGCGCTCCTTCAGCTGGTGGAAGCGCTCTGACAGCGCCAGCAGCCGATAGGTGGAGATCCTGTGGGCACTCTGGAACGCTACCACGGTAACGGTCTCTGACTCTAGAGAGTCCCAGAACCTGGACAGAGGATAGCCAGGGGAGAGGGAGGCACAGGATAAACATGTGTGTGGGTGTGCAGATGCTGTGTGTGTATGTGTGTGCAGATGCTGTGTGTTGTGTGTGTGTGCAGATGCTGTGTGTGTGTATGTGTGTGCAGATGCTGTGTGTGTGTGTGTGTGCAGATGCTGTGTGTGTGTATGTGTGTGCAGATGCTGTGTGTGTGTGTGTGTACCTCTCCTGCAGCTTGTTCAGGCTGAGGCGGTGGCGCTCTGCCTCCCAGGCCAGCTCCCTCCTCACCTCCCTCACCCTCTGAGCCGTCAGCCTCTCAGTCTCCTCTCTGAAGCGCCGGTCCAACTCCAGCTCCTGAACACACAGCACACACACATAGTAGTGTGCATGTGTGTGTGTGTGTGCCTTTGTTAGTGTGCCTGTGTGTGTGTGTGTGTACCGTGCGGTGCAGCTGGACGTGTGGAGGCAGGGTCTGGTTCTCCAGCAGCACCAGTCTGAACTGGTTCTGGAGCTCCGTCAGCTTCTTACGACGCTCCGCCTTCCTAAGCTCCGCCTCCCGCCGCATGCGCTCCATCTCCAGCTTCTGCTTGGCCGTCTCGATGCTGCGGGCAGAGAGAGAGACGGACACAAAGAGTGTGTGTGTGTGTGAAAGAGAGAGACAGAGAGAGAGAGATGAGGAGAGAGAGAGAGAGACAGAGAGACAGAGACACAGAGAGAGAGAATGAGAGAGAGAGGCCTGACACCACAGCCAGGGTGTCTCCTCACCTGTATGCTGCTGGGTCCTCTATGTCCTGGGCCACGCCCTCCATCTCAATGCCCACCTGTCGCACCAGTAACAGGAGTTACTGAGGAGTCAGGACGACTCCAAGTCTCACCTCCCTCCCTCCCTCCCTCCCTCCCTCCCTCCCTCCCTCCCTCCCTCCCTCCCTCCCTCCCTCCCTCCCTCCCTCCCTCCCTCCCTCCCTCCCTCCCTCCCTCCCTCCCTCCCTCCCTCACTCCCTCCCTCCCTCCCTCCCTCCCTCCCTACTGACCCGGGGGGAGGGCACTCTGGCCCTGCTGCGCTGCAGGGCTGTCAGCAGCTCCTCCTGGGGCAGCAGGCTGAAGGAGAAGATGTTGCCGTCCTCCCCGGTCGTCAGCACAAACTGGTCGTCGTAGCTACAGCGCAGCTGGCGTATGTGTCCGTACTGGTTGTCGTGGACGCCGAGGGCCCAGAAGGCGTGCATGGAGGTCAGGTGTGCGTCGGAGGGCTGGAGAGGGTAGGCTCGGACCTTGCCTGAGTGCATGCCGCACAGCAGCAGGCGTCTGCTGGAGCTGGGAGAGATCGCAGGAGAGGGTCAGGGGGAACACTCCCCGAGAGACTGGGAGCGTGAGCACCGTTTGAGACAGGCAGCTGGGAGGACAGCTAGCTACCTGAAGGTGATGGTGCGTATGGGGTCCTGGTCAGTGTTGTGGACAGGCAGCTGGGAGGACAGCTAGCTACCTGAAGGTGATGGTGCGTATGGGGTCCTGGTCAGTGTGTGGACAGGCAGCTGGGAGGACAGCTAACTACCTGAAGGTGATGGTGCGTATGGGGTCCTGGTCAGTGTCGTCGACGGGCAGGAAAGAGGAGGGAGCATCCTGCCGCTCAGCCGGATCCTCGTCCTGCTGGTCAGAGAACCTGCAGTGGTACAGGTACCCTGAGTCATAGCCCCCCTGCAACACAGGACCAGAGGGTGGTTAGTGTGTGTGTGGTTAGTGTTTGTGTGGTTAGTGTGTGTGTGAGTGGTTAGTGTGTGGGTGGTTAGTGTGCGTGGTTAGTTTGTGTTTGAGTGGTTAGTGTGTGTGCGTGGTTAGTGTGTGTGTGGTTAGTGTGTGTGGTTAGTGTGGGTTTGAGTGGTTAGTGTGTGTGCGTGGTTAGTGTGTGTGTGGTTAGTGTATGTGTGTACCATGGACAGCCAGAAGGCCCCAGGCTCAGAGTAAAAGCCACAGTGAAGAGGGCTGGGAGGGTCTGGGATGTAGAGGGGCGGTAACTCTTCCTCCTCCTCCTCTTCCTCCTGCAGTTCCTCCTCTGTGGGATCTCGTTCCTGCTCCTGTGCTCTCTTCAGACGCGCCTCTCTCTCCTTCTCCTTCTTCTCCTTCACAGCCTGCCTGCGTGCAATCTCCTGCTCTCTCTGGAACAAAGACATGAGCACTCAGTCATCAGCCAGCCAGCCAGAGAGCCAGACCAGCTAGTAGAGAGCCAGACCAGCTAGCAGAGAGCCAGACCAGCTAGCAGAGAGCCAGAACAGCTAGTAGAGAGCCAGACCAGCTAGCAGAGAGCCAGAACAGCTAATAGAGAGCCAGACCAGCTAGTAGAGAGCCAGACCAGCTAGCAGAGAGCCAGACCAGCTAGTAGAGAGCCAAACCAGCTAGTAGAGAGCCAGAACAGCTAATAGAGAGCCAGACCAGCTAGTAGAGAGCCAGACCAGCTAGTAGAGAGCCAGACCAGCTAGTAGAGAGCCAGACCAGCTAGTAGAGAGCCAGACCAGCTAGTAGAGAGCCAGACCAGCTAGCAGAGAGCCAGAACAGCTAGTAGAGAGCCAGACCAGCTAGTAGAGAGCCAGACCAGCTAGTAGAGAGCCAGACCAGCTAGTAGAGAGCCAGACCAGCTAGCAGAGAGCCAGACCAGCTAGTAGAGAGCCAGACCAGCTAGTAGAGAGCCAGACCAGCTAGTAGAGAGCCAGACCAGCTAGTAGAGAGCCAGACCAGCTAGTAGAGAGCCAGACCAGCTAGTAGAGAGCCAGACCAGCTAGTAGAGAGCCAGACCAGCTAGTAGAGAGCCAGACCAGCTAGCAGAGAGCCAGACCAGCTAGTAGAGAGCCAGACCAGCTAGTAGAGAGCCAGACCAGGCCAGACTGGGCTCATAGCAGACCTGGATGCGTGACTTGATGCTGTGGAAGTGGAAGCAGCGAGTAGGGAGGCCAGAGATCTGATAGGTGGTGCCTGACTTCTGGGCCTGCAGGTCCGGGGCCTGGACCTCCATCACATGACCGCTGACACACAGGATCAGCAGTGTGTTTGCATCCTAAGCACACACACACACACACATACACACAAAAACATAGGGGAATAACTTAGGTATAGCCGTATGGCACTAGCCATGACACTTGCTCGAATAGTGTCTATGAACACTGAGAATGACCAAGAGGCAAACATGCCTTGATATCAATGTGAGGTGTTTGTCCCAGGAGGGAGATCCACCGTGAGTCCAGACTTACGTGGGACTGAGGTGACCACTCCAGCCCCTGGACAGGCCCCGGAACAGTGACAAAGCCAACAGGGAGGTACTTATCTCCCACACTGAAGAAGAACACTGTGCAGTCAACACTCTAGAAACCAAAGAAGAAGGAAAAAAATTAAAATACATAAAAATAAAAAAAAGGAAGGAAGGAAGGAAGGGGAAATTTTCACCAACAGCTGTCATGAAGCAAACCCTCTTCTGGATCAGATCCAGCAGTCCTTACCCCCGTGGCTAAAATCTCTCCATTTCGCTCGTATGCAATGGCGGTCACAGGTGCATTGTGGGGCTTGAAGGCCTGTTTGAGGCGGAGCTCTGCATCTCCATAGTTACTGCGCCCCGCCACCACGTGCAGACCCTGAGGGTTATAGAGCTCTAGAAGGCGGACCACCCCGTCTTCAAAGCCCACCACCACCAACCCCCCGCTAGGATTCACCTGCAGGCAAGGGAGACACAGGTGAATCAGACCTTCATCCACAACTGCTGGAACAACATCCTGTCATACGAGCCAAACTTGGATGTACTCTGAATCACACACACACGGTGACATCATTGGTAAACACACCAATCTTGGAGCCCAGGTCAGAGTTGTTCCTCCCTGCTTGTATCGACTGGTTGTCAGCTCTTTCTTTGCCAGGAAGTCAAAAATCCTGACCGAGCCTAACGGAGAAAGACAGAATGAGAAAGAGGAAGAGAGATAGGCAGCGAAAGAGTGTGTTTACGGGTGTGAGCAGTATTTGTAATCAAATTCCCGACAGGGCAAAGTGTGTGCTTGCTGACTCACGATCTAAAGTAGTGGTGGCCATTAGATGGCTGGTGGAGGACACGTCCATGCCCTGGATCACTCCCGCGTGGAAGGAGAACAGGCACTCGGGCTCCTGGGTCTAAACGAGCACCACGGAACACACGCAGTTACACACACACACACACACACACACACACACACTGGACTGCGGTATTGGGGCCGACCAAAGAGCAGGGAACTCACAATGTTGGAAAAGGAGAGATCCAATTTCCAGATGCCTCCATTGGAATCCTGACGACAAACACACACACACACGGGCAAACAGGAAACAGTGAGCACCAGCACTGCGATGCTATTCTAACGACCTTGACCTCAGAGCTCAGTGTCACCGTGTGTCATCTTTGCCCTCTGACCTGTGCGAACCAGATGAAGGAATCCGGCAGGGAGCTCTTGACCATGGAGGACAGGCAAACATTGCGTCCGATCACCATCTCATTCATGGGCTCAATTTCAAACAGCCCGCTGTCGTCACTGCAGTCTGCCGTGTCAATGCTCTCAAAGTCCCAGCCCTGGTGACATCATCAGGGCGGGACGAACAGACACATCAGAGAGAGAGAACAGTTCTGAGAGTACTGTACCCCATGTCATATGGACAACGCATTGTGAACCCTCCTCTCCTACCGTGTTGACCTCTATGACCTCTATGACCTCTATGACCCCTATGACCTCTATGACCTCTATGACCCCTATGACCTCTATGACCTCTATGACCTCTATGACCTCTATGACCCGGGCCTTACCCTGACCGCCCCGTCTGTGCCGATGGTTATGAGCTCTCCCTCGTCCAGAGAGAACTGCTGGATGGTCCCTGCATGGCAGGTCCGGCCCCCTTTACGGCACATCTCCACCTTGATCAGCCCCCCGTCCCACAGCAGCATGTTCCCCCAGTCGGACCCTGACACCACCTGAAACATAAACAGGACGAGGACAGAGAGCGCTACACAACGGCAGGAAGACTGCACACCATCAGTTTGGTCTGAAGATGGTGGCTGGACAGACCTTGCCATCAGGTAGCTCCACGTAGCCCTCGATATCAGTCAGAGCAGTCTTGCCAAACCTTCCCAGGAAGCCCTGTAACTTGAGACCAGTAAAAGTACTGGCCATTTTCCAGAACCTGTCAGGGGAGATCATCAATGATAATTAACTAAAAAAATCTTATATATCAATACTATCATATCAATATTGCTAATTACATGAAGTCATTACATATTGTGTTTCAGTAGTCAGCGCAGAACAAATAACTAAGTTATATCTGATGCACTACTTAAGACAAGAAAGCGTGACGATACATGAATAGATCACAAAAACTCAAGTGAGGCTGTGAGAAAGCTTGGACCGGCGGACAGACACTGACTTAATGTGTCCAGATCCAGAGGTGGTCAGCTGTCCAGGGTTGTCAGGGGAGAAGGTGACCCGGTAGACGTCCTGGGAGAAGGCTTTGCAGCGCAGCATCACCTGCTCCTCCCTCCAGTCCCAGAGAGTCAGCATATAATCTGGATTGCTGCCCACGCTGGCCAGCAGGGTCCCGTCACGATTAAAGTCCACAAAGCTGTAGGCCTGCCCTGTCCCGCCTGTGCAGAAGAACACAGGCTCAAACAGAACCGACACGCACACAATCAACCAAACAATTCCTCAGCCCTTACAGCGCGTGTCGATTCAATGCAGTGACAAGGTTTGGTAGTTACCTCTGAGTATGCGGTAGGGTCGTAGTGAGGGATACTCGTAGATGATGATGTTGGGTTGGTATCCCTTCTCTGCTACAGTGAGATACCTCTTACTCGGATGGGCCTACAGGGAGAGACACAGCCAGACCAAGAATTGTTGAAAATCGAAAAGTGCTTATTGGTTGAATTAGGCTTGAGAGGGTTTTGTTTAATTTTTATGTTTATACATTTAGATGTCATTATAATATCGGCAACCATGAAACTACGCTGGAAGTGTATGACTGGGTGCGCGTGTGGAAGACGTTACCATAATGGTGCCAATGCCTCCTCCACTGCAGGAGCGCAGGTAGCGCTGCTCCTTAGTGCGCACGTCCAGGAATATAAGGAGGTTTCCCGCCACGAAGGCTAGCGTGCGCTCGTCCAACAGCTGCAGATTGGCCCTGCGCTCACAGTCATAGCCAAAGGAGTGACTGAATCACCGCTAAAGGAAGTAAATGCATGGGACGGCGAAGTATACAAGTAAACCCTGGAGTGCTGAAGTCACCTTTCTACCTTCACCGGACATTCTAGACTTGGACAATTTTTTTATGGATATAAGTGCTTGCGTCCTTAGCAGGTTGAAAAAACGTAACTTTATATGATAGAAAAAGGTTTCACGTTTTTTTTCTAAAACTTGATTTCTAATTTTATTTTTCATGTGAGGTCCAACAGATAGTAGTAATGGCTACTTTTTACTGAGTAACGCTATATGTCAGAGCTTTTTAAACATGAGTATCTGTACTTGAGTGAAGGATGTGTGTAGGCTACTTTTGCAATCTCTGGCTAAATGGTAAAGTGGTGTCAAGTGAAGGGACATGCTCTTGGAGAGGATACGACAGATGAAGCAGGTTCTCTGGAATCTCAGAGTCGGCCGTTATGAATGGTCTGGAGTAAAGCTCTTCATAGTTATAGAACATGTCTTCTGGTAGGTTCTTCACACTGGAACTCTCTTTCCCGTCCTCCTCAACCAGGCCATTCTCTCCCTGCTGCACTTCCTCCGTTTCTGCGGGTGCTGCAGACAGACATAATTACCAGATGAGGTGTAGGCTATGTGAATAAGGGCCCTATGACTACCATACATTGCGTTGAAGATTACTGGATGTGGCTTTTGTTAGACTAGCCTAATTAACAACTGGATTGTTGACAGACATTAAGTAATGAAAACATGGAGTTGGGTACCGTCAACCTTTCCCTGGGTGGATTTATCTTCATGAGTCTGTGAGTCCTGAAAGCTTTCTGGTGTTGGGGTAGTTGTGTTTTCTGAAAGAGGGTCAGCATCGGAGATTTCTGCTTCACTAACATTGGCTTGTTTTTCTTTGGCCGGGTCATCTTGAAAGGAAGGGTCAAACACTTTAAAGAAGAGCGTCACTAAGACATAGTAATCTAAATTATATATTAATATTTTTCTACCTACAGACAATAATTTAAATTGATCAACAAAAAAGACTAAGTTTTATACTTCAAAATTAGAAAGCTATATTGCAAATTACCTTCAGCACCAGGGCTGTCTGTCTGATTCTCAGACGAGTCCATTTTCGTTAGGAATCGTTGCTAGGCAACACAAGGAAGTCATTTTTGTCGCAAGGCACACTGGTTAATGTAGTTATCACTCGCCATTGTAAACTCGGACATTGTCGGAAGTCCGCTGGGTAAGAAGAGAGATTTAATACACTTTGAGTGTTAAAGTATCAAGTGTATATTTATTTTTATGTTACTTACATCTAGCTAATAATATACGTTTTGGGGTTTTCATCGGTATTCTCTATAGCCTTGGCTATAAGTGTTTCTCTAAACAGGGAAGTAATTGTCCCTGTGGTGTTGTTGGCTGACTACTTCTTGACATAATTCATTACGCTTTGGAAAATTATCATATACAGATAACGGTTTTAATGATTTTTCAAATCGGTTTTTTTTCTGCAGAATGGTTCACAGTGCTGACAGAATGGAATTGCCAGGAACAGACACAAGTAGGTGATTCCATTGGCTCATTTTCAAATATGATTTACTTAATCTGCTCCAACTATAGTGTATTTCTTGGGTTTGGGTTCCAGTTCTAATCTGTGGGAAACACTTTGATAGATCAAAGATCTGTGATAATGACATAACCAATAGCCTAATGTCACAGGCTCTTGTCAAGGGGAAACTCAGCCAGTGAAGTCCCATCTGCTGCAGTCCAGGGACATACTGGTAGAAAGTTTGTACAACCTGGCCCCTCTGCTAGACCGATCCCTGGCTAGCGGCCTGCTATCTCAGGAGAACTACTTTGACGTGCGTGCAGAGAAGACTCCGCAGGGGCGAGCGCGCAGGCTGCTGGAGGTGGTCCATGCAGAGCTGGATGAGTCTGGGGCCAGAGGCTTCCTGGAATGTCTGAAGAGCTGCCAACAGCACTACCCCCGCCTCAAAACCTGGCTGAGCTCCGATACAGGTGGGATGAAAAAACAAAAGAATTCATTCCATCCCTTAAGAAGTGTTCAGAACCATCTTAATAAGTCTGTCCTTGTCTCTCTATCTCTTTCTCAGACTTACAGCGTGGACCTACAGGTATGTGTTTGTATTTATATTCTCTAGTTAAAACAACAAAATGAGCTGAACTGATGAACTCATCTCTTTCTCGTCGAAACAAACAGAGCGCCAACTGAAGGCCCAGCTGAGCGTTCTGTGTTCCCGTGTGGGGTATTCCATCCTGCCCGTCTCCCTGGCCCTGTTCTCCACTGGGATCCTAACCCAGTTTGAGTTGGATCAGGTCCAGGCAGCTCCAACTATGTACCAGCAGACCAATCAGCTCCTGTCCATCTGTCTGTCCAAGGGAGAGAAGGCCTGCTGCAGCTTCTACCAAGCCCTGAACAGCGAGGACCCTCAGCTGGCTTCAGACATCAGGGACGACCCTGGAGGTAATGACCCAGTGGTGCTGAAGGGCAGAGTAGGACTTCACTGCACCAACTGGCTTGTTACTTGGCCTCTATCATTGTTGCACTCATGTAGATGTCTATTTGGTCAAGAATGTTTGGAAACTGCAGAGGTACAGAATTGAATTTGACATGGACTCAGTCCTGGAGAGGTGAGTGAGGGTGTCTTTGTGTTCAAGCCGGTGGTCTGGCAGAGGATGTTCCCGCTCTTTCCCAGGTCAGCACAGCTTCCAGCACCGTTGAGGCCGTGCAGGACACTGGAGAAACGGATGCAGAGGATACGTTCGTCTCCGGAGACAACCCACACTCAGGTATTCCGTACACCTGGTTGTCTCAGTTTAATCCTACGTAGACATAAAGAACAGTTATAAAAGTTGCGTGTCCTCTCAGGTGTGCTCCAACAGGTGTTGGCCCTGCTGGGTGTGTGTCCAGGTGCAGGCCCCAGCCTCAACGTGTGTGAGCTGGGCGTGGCTGTGGGTCTGCCCAGACGCACGGTCAGGGAGAGCCTCCTGGAGGAGGCCGGCGTGGGGGATGTCTCTCAGCTCAGGGCTCTCACCACCCTGTTCCTCCAAAAGACCCAGGACGCCGGCCGTCTCCTGGCCAGGGTTAGGGAGTGCTCGACAGACAGTAGGTTCTGCTGTGAGGGTTTTTCCAGACCAACCATGAGAGTCATTTCTCCGTCGTTCTTTCTGCACTCATTCGATCTTGTGTCGTAGGGGTTCTGCTGTCTGGAAGAGGAGGCCTTTTACTGAAGCTGCTGCTGGAAGCCGAGGCCTTGTTCTACACCGAGACCAATCTATGTACCGGTCACACCCTCCAGGACGGGGACCACCAGCAAGACGAGGACCCGAAAGACAGAGCGTTGCTAATCTTTAGCTATCTCCTCTGGGAGATCGCGGCGGAGGCCCTGGAGGACTGTGGGCCTGGAGCAGAGCTGGGAGGGGACGTGAGGGCCGCGGTGCGCCTGCTGCAGGGGAGCGAGCGGGTGCAGGCCGAGCTGCTCCAGGAGTTAGAGGAGTGTTTGACTGAAGGGGGGACTGAGAGCTTGCTGCAAAGCATCCGAGTCCTGGCTCAGGTTCTGCGTGACCTCTACCCTCTCCAGGACAGTTTGAGGCTCTCCCCACCAGCAGATGGCGCTGTGTACTCCTGCCATCCACACAGGCTTCACAGAGTCACCTCTTTCCCGGGTTTACCTTCCCGCATCATCCGCAGAGCCCTGTGCCCTGGGTCTCCACTCAAAACTGCCTCTCTCCCCAGCCAATACAGGGAGGTCTGCCTCAGCATTGCTTGCCTGCTGGACAGAGTACGACCACAGGGGGGTGCTACCGATCTCTGTCAGGCCCCCACTCATACCATCACCCAACACATCCACTCCATCTTGTCCCTGCCAGCGTTCAGGCCGCAGGCCTTTGACGCAGGGGTGAGACACAGGATCCTGGCTGTGCTGGAGTTTGACCCCATTCTTCTGGGCTTGCCACTGTTGCTGGATTTGCACAGGGACACGCTGATGGCTCTGGGCCAGTACCTGAAACCTTGTGAGCAGCACTCCTTTCAGCTCGTCCCAGAGACAGTCCAGATACTTGGAGGGGCGGTACTAAGCTGGGTTGGCCGAGTCAGGGGCCCTGTCGCCATCGACAACGGGATGGAGGAAGTCCTCCGATTCGTCACCTCTGAGCCAGCTTCCTTCCTGGTCAGAGTATTTTGTTGTGGTTACGATGAGGGGAAGTACTTTGAGGTGCACGAGCCAAGATGTGTGTGTGTGTCAGGGCCGGGGGAGGAGGGGGAGGAGGGGGTGGAGGAGGGCCAGGCGCTGGGGGGGACAGTGTTGGCTGAGGAGGGGAACACGGTGTGGATGCTGGAGGCCAGGGAGGGACAGGAGACAAAGCTGGAGGAGGTCTTGCAGAGACACTGTGCTCAGGCCCATGAGGAGGGCTGCTACTTCAAGGTCACCTCCTCAGGGTCAGAGTGTGAGGTCAAGGTCATCTGCAAGAGCGGAAGGCTGACTGCCGTGGCAGAGAGGAACTGTGAGGTTCTTTGAGTTTGGTCGATACATAGTGGCTTGTGTTTACAGACTGCTTCAGCTGCTTTGTATAGTAAATGTCTAAAATCACTCTAAAAACTGTTATTGTCGTGAGACAATTTAACTTTTTGATTGAGGTTTAGTTTACTTCATGTGTTCAATATGCATTGTGGTGTAATAATGGCGAGGTCAGATGGCTGAGCGATTAGGGAATTGGGCTAGTAATCAGAAGGTTGCTGGTTTGATTCCCAGCAAATGATGGTATGTCCTTGGGCAAGGCCGTTCACCCTACTTGCCTCGGGGGGGGGGGAATGTCCCTGTACTCACTGTAAGTCGCTCTGGATAAGGGCATCTGCTAAATGACTAAAATGTAAATGTAATGTTTGGAATAAAATGCAGCCGTCTGTGCACACTGTTAAAACGTTTAATTTAAATACATAATGATTTTGCATAGGTTAAAAGAAATCACACCATTAAAAACACATTTTAACATCCGTCAATCACTGTGTTAGTGCCTCAGGTAGCAGGGAAAGGGCCTGTGCTTTTCCTGTCATCTTACATGAGTGGACAAGGCAAACCAGCCCTCTCCTCTCAGCCCACCTCCCTGTGTGGAGCAGAGAGAGACTGGTTAAAAGGACAGAAGCTGTTAGAATGATGTAACGGGTGGTTCATGTGTGTGAGAGAATGTGTCTTTACCCGAGGCATAGCTCCTCGAGACTCTGTTCCAACACTCTGTGGAGAGACTGCACTGCCTGGTCTGCAACGAGAACCAAAAATCATATCAAACAGTCATAGACCCACATTCAACTTCATCACCTCCAACCCTCCATGACTCACCTCCTCCTGTCTCCACTGCAGTCAGGGGAGGGGTCCTGCTCAGGCAGCGACACGGACGATTCCGGGGTCCTTCCACTGGCTGGAAAGGAATGGGAGAACCACATCGCTAGGTCTTCCCTGAAAATCTGATCTGACGTCATCAACAAAGATGGATCTTTAATAGGGGTGGGAATCTTTTGGTACCTCACGATTCGAATCGATTTTTGGGTTCACAATTCTATTAAAAATCAAATCACGATTGTTTCGATTTTTTCCATTAAAAAACATTTTTGAAATGTGTGACTTGATGTGAATCGCTAGAAGACTGAATCGCAATTCATATGTGAATCGATTCCCCCCCACCCCCACCCCTAATCTTTAACATCCAAGTGCTCAACACAGACAGCGTACCTGTGGCGGTGCTGAGGGAGTGTGGAGGTATTGGGGAGACAGAGGGGGAGACAGAGGAGGAGCCTCTGGCTGAGCTGCTCTGCTGCTGCTGCTCTATGAGCTCCAGCAGTCTGCTCCTGGCTGCGGCGCTCTGCTGGTTCAGCTCCAGGAGGCGCTGTTCCATGCTGCTGACACACGGCCCGTCAGACTCCACCGTCTGGGAGAGGAGAGACAGGCAGACACATGACCTCGTCATTCCTTCCATGACATTAACATTGATTTACAGGTAACACTTTCCAAGGCCTCATTCTGCAGCTAGCTGTTGAATATACTTTATTCTGTTCAGATGATGATCTAAATGTCCGTCGTGGGCCCTTGGCACCCTCACCTGCTGTGGGAGTTGTGGCTCCGCTCTACTAAGGGTGGGTCCTTGGTCTCTCTCAGCATCCATCTGGGGGGTCGCCCTCCCTGTGCTGGGGGCAGGGGCTTGCCTCTCCGGAACGCTCCGAGGCGTCTCTCTCCCCGCACTGCTGGAGCCAGACCCCCTCCTGCTGGCTCGGTCTCTGGGTGAGCCGTGACCCGAGCCGTGGCTTCTGGACCGGACCAGCTGAGTCTTGATCAGGGCGTTCTGGCGCGTCAGCTCTGCGATCTGAGCCAGCATGGCGTCCTGGGAGAGTGTGTTTGGTTCCTCGAGGGTGTGGTCCGTAGGGGAGGCGGTGGAGGGGCGGGGCAGGCTGCAGAGGGAGGGGGCGGGGCTGAGGGTCGGAGCGGGGCGAGAGGTCTGCTGATGAAGAGACAGGGAACGAACCACTGGGGAAACATGAGAGGTGGAACAATGACATGAGGACTTTCTGTGGGGCACCTCTGCACAGACCCAAATATCTGAGAGAGAGAGAGAGAGAGAGGGAATGTGAGAGAGAAAAGAGGGGGGAGAGAGAGAGAGAGTGAGAGAGAGAGAGAGAGAGAGAGAGAGAGAGAGAGAGAGAGAGAGAGAGATAGATACCTGAGGAGTGCTGGCGGCTGTCTCTTTGACGAGGAGGAGAGAGCAGCACAGCAGGGTGGACAGCGGCCTCTCTAACAGCATCGTAGGGTCCGCGATCGCAGCCTGGGCAAAAACACAACACTACTTTACAGCCTCAACATGACAGAAGTGTGTGTGAGTAGTGGGACAGATGGTGTGATGAGATGAGCTGTACCTAACGTCCCACTGTCAGTCTCTGCTGCTTCATAGATCCTGTTTCCTCCAAGTAGCCCCTGGCCTCCTCCCAGCAGCCCCTGGCCTCCTCCCAGTAGCCCCAGGCCTCCTCCCAGCAGCCCCAGGCCTCCCAGAGCCAACACCACTGTGTCCACTGTCTGCTCCAGCTCCTGTGTCCGCTGCTGCACTGCTGTCTGGGAGAACACACACACACCACCGACTTAGGGCTCTTGGATATCATTCAAGTGATGAAGCTTAGGGGTTTCTTTAAGGTGTAGCCATAGAATGAGAGTGTAGAATAAACAGACTTGTGTAGTGACCGGGTCTCACCTGCAGGGCGGCGCTGTCCTCCCTCAGGGCCAGGGTCTCAGCAGTGAGGGCGTCGATCAGCCTCCTCTGCTCCTTCACCGTCTCCGCCAGCCTGCTCCTCTCCCTCGCCTCCCTCCGCGCCTCCTCCTCCCTCTGACAGCCAGGAGGAGAGGGAGATTAGTGCCACCCACGACAAGGAACAGAGACCCGGATGCAGGTGGTGTCGCTTGGTTGTACGACGCTGTGTGACCGGGGCACCTGTCTGAGGAGGCTAGCCATGCGTCCGAGGGAGGACACCAGGGCTACGGAGAAGCCTGTGAGGCTGTGGGAGCCAGGCTGGGGCCTTGGTCCTGGGGCTCCGCTGACAGGACCCTCCGCCGGGCCCAGACCGTCCAGCTCTGACTCCACCTGGGCCAGCAGGCCCTGAAGCAGCCCCAGGCTGGACTGGTTTCCACTCAGGGAGCTGATGTTGGAGCTGTCCAGCACCGAGCCCTCTGCACTGCGCCCCCTGTTGGCCCTGGATGACCGAACCTTCTTGCCTACACACACACACACACACACACACACAAGCAATCACAGACGTAAATTGTTTTCTTACTTTGTATTAAAAACGTTTTGGGGAGACAGGGTTGGCTTCTTAAAAAGAGTTCCTTGTGAAACTTCCTACCGGAGAGGGTGAGAGGCTGGTCAGCGTTCAACACCTGAGTGACCAGAACAGAAGGTTCGCCACGTTCTGACGGCTCCATCTGGCTCTGTTTGCTCCTCAACTGCTGGACCGCCACGGTGGCATTGAGAGCTACAAAAAAAAAAATTGTTTAAATATTTAGACTTGAAAAACCTTTTTCAGGTCTAGTTATATTCTTAGAAGCTTATTAATTTCAATTTCCCATAGAAAATTGATTAATAGATTCAAATAGGTTGTTTATGTGTATATAATATAGAGATGCCCTTCCCCCCCGTCATCCATTTCTTCCTGTACCTGCTTGACCGGCAGCAGCCCCTGAGGTACAGGGAGTCTGGGTAACATTGTCTACTGCCCCCTGCTGGCCAGGAGTGGCTTGACATGTCTTCTGCTGCTGCGGCCCTCTGGCTCTGTGAGACTTGGCTTTCCCCTTCCTCTGGTTCCCTCTGCAACTGAATGTCAAGCAAGGCAAGAACTTAGCAAAACCATTGGAAGAAAAAAAAAACATGTACATTCTTTATTTAAAAAGGAGTGCATGCGGTAGTGTAGAGGATGTGGATGGGAGGTACCCGTGTGTGTCCATGTTGGACTGGAAGCTGAAGGATGAAGAGGGGTCCGTGTCTTCATGATCGTCTCCATGCTCTAAGTGCTCCACTTCATTTAAGGCCTGGCACGCACAAAAACCAGGCATGGACATTAACGACACACACACACATTCACACACATTTTTTTAAAAATTGTAAGTCATTTAGCAGACGCTCTTATCCAGAGCGACTTACAGTAAGTAGAGGGACATTCCCCCCCGAGGCAAATACGGTGAAGTGCCTTGCCCTAGGACACAGCGTCATTTTTCACAGCCAGGAATCGAACCGGCAACCTTCTGATTACTAGCCCGATTCCCTACCCGCTCAGCCACCTGACTCCCCTCCCCTCCTGAGATAGTGGAAGACATACCTGTGTGTCCATGAGAGACTGGCTGAGGAGGGACAGCTGGGTAGGAGGGTCCGGTCTCTGCAGGACCGGCAGGTCAGCGTCCGAGCCACAGTCCGGAGCCATGGTCACACTGGGGATGCCTGGGACAACACGCAACAAACAGCATTACTGGAAATTCACTTTTTTGTCAGTTCATATTTGAACAACCACTCAATAGCGTACCATTGTTTTATGGGGGCTGGTGAGTGCCGTTAATTTTGTGGTAGTGACCGCAACACACCCATGAAGGGCTTGTGAACTCTATTGGCTTGAACATTGCACTGTAACATGAACGGAGATAAGCACAGTACCGGTCTGCCTGCGCGGGGCGTCTCCAAACAGATCTTTGACCACAGCCATGGCTCTGTCAGAACGTGCTAGAACATCTTGTAACTGCAGGTGCTCCGAGAAAACCTGAAACGCAACACAACAACCTTGCATGAGGTGTGTTTAGTTTGGTTTCCCTCAAAGAGGTGAGGTTACAGTTAAAATGTCATATTTATAGTTAAAGGAATGTGTTGTAAAGAAGTATTTATAATAACGGGACATGCAGGGAAGCTGACATGCATGCAAATATGTTAACAACCGTCAATGGATGTTGCACTTAGTGAAATACACTTAGGGCCCTAATCGGCCGTGCTAAATTCCCAGGCATGTGCAGACACCTCTCTGATGATGCTGATGCTGGCTCGGTCCAGGGGACCAGGGCTGTTGGGGTGTGTGTGCTTCCGGCGGCGTCTCAGAGCCCGCTCCCTCAGCTCCCATTTGGCCACCGCCCTGTTCTGGGACCGGTGCATCTCGTGACGACGGCTCTGAGGGGCACCAGAAACCCAGGATACGCTATCTGACTTAGCATTAGCATTTTATTAGCATTAACTTCTGAACGCCTAAACTAACGCTACATATTTTAGTAAACTCCAACGGAGCAGATATTTCTTACCACTTCTTCAGGTGTCAACTTGTGCACAGAGAGATCGTTGACGGTGCTCTGCAAGGAATTTAAGAAAGTCACCAGTATCCAATCACCAAAATCAACACATTGTAGTTGCAAACTTTAGCCAGGCAGGACCTTAGTCGAGTGTGCCGTTTGACTAATAATACAAACCACTGTTGATAATACACTTTTTAAAAGCAGTTTTACATTAAATTATAATTGACATTACTCACCACCCACTCTTTGATGGGGGCACCTGTCTTCTTGGACCTTACAGGCGGCCGCTTTCCCTGGCCGGGCACCGAACGACCTATCCTCACAAACGACATCTGGAAGATGGCAAGACGGAAAGTTTGGCTAGCCTGCTGCCTAGCTAGCTAGCAAGCAAATGCTTGTGTGTTGGTGCTTAATACTTTGACAGTACAGTAACAAGTTCTCGACAACTATGGCCCTCTGAATGGCGTTTGACGATGTGAAAAATGTCAGACATGGTGATTTATCAGACAGGATCATCAAGTTATGTTGCTACTTCAATTTTTAGCTTGGTAACATTAGCTGAGTGTTTTCTTACCGTTGCTTTGGCGTTGATGAATCTGCCGGCTTGAATAGTATTCAACGCGCGCTTCGGTCTAATTTAGTAACTTCCTCGTTACTAAGGACGCTGTTGACCAAAGAGCATAATGGGAATTGTAGTGAATGTAAAATAAACTGCCTTGAGTGACGCTACAGTACTTAGTTTACCAACAGGTGGCAGTATTAGATTACACGTTTTAGATTTTCCATCAAATGTCATGTATGAGGCTCACCGACACTGGTTACATATTGACAGACTTCTTCAATATCATTTTATGTCAAGGTTCTACATTGAACCTAGCTCGACTAGTTTTATGATCCCATAATAATATTATACAGGACCACGTAAACCTATGCTAAATAGTTTTTAATCCCGTCATCCTTCCTCCAGTAACTCATTCAACTTTGCTCATGGTTATTATTGACGTCAAACTTCTTTCCGGCTTCATCCTAGACAAGACATCAGTGAACCCTGTGAGTTCAAACACTTGTGTTCACTAGAAGTAGCTTGATACCTCTACACTACCATCCTACTGCAACTGTCATATTGTGTTCCTCCAGATGAAGACTTCAAAGCGTGTTGATGAAGAGGATGGACATGTGATCATCTATGTAGAACAAGTAGCTGACAAACCCTAGGCTGAATTGGAACTACTGGTCCAACTATCTTTCCAGTCATCTGCAAAAATGACAACTTAACAGTTCATTTGAAATGAGTGCATTGCCAGTATTGATTGAATTGCAGTCTAATGCAAGGCCTTGTTTTCCAGCTGAAGCAGAATGAGACCATGTCCTACACGCTCGTCATGGTGCAAGACTATCCTGTCAAGAACCTCCAACCTGCTGTGGTCAAAGTCTACGACTACTACCAGAAAAGTATGAATGTGCACCACATAGACACAATGGGGGTATAAATGTACTGTTTGCTCAATTTCCTGCATCTTTCCTAAGGTGAGGAGGCGGTTAGTGAGTACAGCAGTACCTGTGCAGAGTAAGTTGACCATCTCTGCTCTCTACTGCAGTTCCTGCACCCCACTGTTCATAACTGCCTTTTGATGACTGCTTACCACAGTTACTGAAATGGAACAGTAGTATGTCTCACCGTAGCAACAAGCATTTTGAGGTGTCCATGTGCAACTTTTCTGACCCTGTTATTTCCACAGGAGATGTGTAAAATGATGGACATCTGCATTACATTTCCTGTATCTGACCAGTAAAAGCTTTTACGAAATCTACTCTACTGTGTTCTCTACCTACATCCGCCTATTTTGATTGGTTGCAAACTTTGTTTCAACATAATTGAAATCATTTGGATCTTTAAAGACATCCTTTTTGCTTTAGTTTGATGCTGTTGAAGGCACTACTGTTTGCCACTTGGTGGCAATGTTGGCTAAAATGTTGCCCAACTTCTGAGACACAAACCCTTTAGTTCATTAAGCATTAATGCCAATGGTAGTATACAAGTTTAAGCTCCTTTACGCTATGACGTACAATGTCCGGTAAATGCAATTGTATAAAGGTCAAATGATTTCTAGCCAGCAGTAGAACGCAAGAGTAGGCTCCGGAGAAGATTACACTCTGAGATGGAAGCACCGTATGTTGACTCTATAGCATGATGCTGTGGTTGGTGCGCAAGCGCATTGCTGAATTTGGCCTCACCACCTATGCTTTTACGCTCACCAATCACAAAGTCGGGGGTGGTAGCTTCATTCAAAGTACTCTCCCTCTAGAAAGAATTGAAGAGGGAATGTGTGCTGGAGATGGGTGAAACCCTGACAACTTTCTGCCACTCACTGAAGCACGTGAGGGTGTGCCGATTACCATTTCGTTTGGGCTCATGGTCACTCACTGAAGTTGGGAAGTTTCAAGCTATAGATCGCACTGGGTAGACAACTGGTGGACGGTAGAGTACATGAGGGCATTCCGTTACTACACTTGCGGAGCGCATGGATTACATATAAAGCCAGTGTCGATTTCACTATATCTCCGGGGAAAGTTATTTGAGAAGTGTATTTTCAGGAGACATGGACAGTCTCGCTTCCGTGCCAGAGGAGTTCCTTTCAGCCTGGATTGATGTTGGATTTACCCCGGGTTCCAAACGCTCACCACCTGTGACTGGAGGGAGATAGGTCCATTGTTAAATGCAAAAAAAAGTTATGACATGAATATACAACCGCTGAGCATTTCTATATGGCTCATTTTCCTTATCAGCATGAACTTGGAATCATAAGAGCGGATAGCCATCACCGAGTATCGCTTTGGTGACATACGCGATTGTAGATTGAATTACACTCATAATTACATTCTCAAATGAAATTATTTAAATTCTACTTTGTCGCTTCTTATTCAATCATTCAGCGTATCACTCTGTTAACTACGTAACAGGCCCGGGGAGAGAGAGTCCCTCTGCCACTTATTTTGCCTGTGAAACGGGCACCGGTTTCGGTATGTGGGGTGGAGGTTTCCCAATGTCTGTCACAGTGGTTGTGACCTTATTCCTGGCAATTATCGATGTGAAGGCCAGCGGGGAATATTGTCACGGTTGGCACGACACGCAGGCTACCTGGAGAGATGGATTTCAGTGTCCAGAGAAGTTCGATGGTGGTGATGCCATTATCTGCTGCGGGAAATGCGAACTGCGTTACTGCTGCTCTAGTACGGACGCACGGCTCGACCAGGGGACCTGTGACAACGATAAGCAGCCGCAGGAACCTGGCACCGACAGCAAAGAGAACAAGGATACGAGCGCAGGTAAAAACAAAACAAAAAAACTTTCAAATAATGTCTGTCCAGCCGGTTGATGATAGTCCATGCTTAGTTCCCGTAGCATCCGGGGTCTAAAGTGCACTCGGTGTGCTCTGCATCAAGACGTAATTTCATAATTAGATTGTAGACTAACTGCCTTAGTTTAAATCGTTTAACTGAAGAATTAAAATGTAAACATATCAGAATGACCATACTTGGTTGAAGGGAGATATAATTCACTTTTTAATCAGCATTGACTGGAGACCTGAAACGTGATTGATGACTTTTAATTAATGTCGAGTTGAAATAACGGGCATCCTCCACTGTGTCCACCATATCATTTATCATTAACAACGCCGACATCTTGAACATCTTAAAATGGGTTTGGGCTTCATCCAAGGATGTCCCTGCTCAGTTGTCAAAGACAGCCGCAGAGGTGACGGAAGACTCCCCCAACAGCCAGCTAACTTCCCACTCACACACAAATGGCAGATTGTGCAGCACGGTTATAAATAGCTGTGTTTGTTCTTCTTGTTGTAACAAACTCGCACCGCGGGGACTGGCGAGCCGGGGCTCAAATCTCACTGTCCCCACGAGGATCAGGTTTGGACTTGAACGGATACTGGGCAATGGCTCGCGACGGTGCTGACAGCTCTGTTCCTATATTTCCGAAACTCGGGTGTTGTTCCCCGTCCGCTTAGTGACGTCCATATTTTTATTTTTTACCTAATTCAAGTGTCTTTTGAAATGTGTAGGGTTCAACACTAGTATAGGGATTAATTATCCCTTTACTAGGCTTAAAGTGTTATTTGAATACCAGATGTCAAAACTGATTAATCCACATGACCAAAGATAGTTTTGCCGAGAGATACCAAGATATAATTGAGGTTTTATGTCCACTTAATGCGTTTCATTGTTTTACTACAGGCATACAATATAGCCTAAAATAACTTAAGCGTTGGTGCTGTTACCAAAAGCAAACACACATTCAACACTGAATTGCAGAGCAGCATTGTGACCTGGGTTGCTTTAAATGGAGTCATGCAGATAATAAACATGTCCAATCCCACGTCATGCCTTTCTCACACAAAATGTTCACCTCTTCCCTGATCTCTCATTTGCTTAAACAATCTGGCCTTATCACCCAGGAAGGATTATATACATGTTCATTACAGCCAAAATAACAAAGAAAAAAGATTTTCTTTCAAGGTCTCCCTCCCCAATTTAAAAAAAAATCTCATTTCGTAGTGCAAAGTTAAAGCATGTCATTCATTTTCCACGCATGGCAGCCAATTCATCATCAAGCAAAAATACACACAGGCACTGAATAACTGAGGAATTACGAATGTTTTTAACATATAGAAACATGCGTGGGATTAAGGAAAGGAGAACACTTAACAGATTCCCCTGGGAGAAGAGCAGTAGCTCAACCACCCTGTCACAGTAGTTGGTCTCCCCAGCACGGGCAGATAACCGGGGGGGTCACTGACACAGGCACTCTGCCGCCAGAGCCAGCCCCAGCCCCGGCCCTAACCCCAGCCCCGGCCCCAGCCCTAACCCCAGCCCCAGAGCCAGCCCTAACCCCAGCCCCAGCCGTAACCCCAGCCCTAACCCCAGCTCCGGCCCTAACCCCAGCCCCAGCCCTAACCGCAGCTCCGGCCCTAACCCCAGCCCTAACCCCAGCCCAGGCCCCAGCCCCAGAGCCAGCCCCAGCCCCGGCCCTAACCCCAGCCCTAACCCCAGCCCAGGCCCCAGCCCCAGAGCCAGCCCCAGCCCTGGCCCTAACCCCAGCCCTAACCCCAGCCCCAGCCCTAACCGCAGCTCCGGCCCTAACCCCAGCCCTAACCCCAGCCCAGGCCCTAACCCCAGCCCAGGCCCCAGCCCCAGAGCCAGCCCCAGCCCCGGCCCTAACCCCAGCCCAGGCCCTAACCCCAGCCCAGGCCCCAGCCCCAGCCCCGGCCCTAACCCCAGCCCCGGCCCCAGCCCCGGCAACAGGTGGTGCCTGGTGGGAACAATAGCACTCAGAGACACAGGGAAGCTTGGGGATACACTGTAGTGACTTCACCTCTCATGAGTGCGATAAGCCTTTGTGAAGCTTTCTTTGCCAGAAAAAGGCTCTTTCAATGATGAGAGAGGGCTGGCTAGTGTGAAGACACAGCGTAAGCCACAGCTGGACAGAGGTATACTGATCTGGAATCGAATCAAATCAAAAAAAAATTGTATAGACATTTTTACAAGCAATGTCACAGCAGGTTTCACATACACCCATAGAACTGCCCATCAACCAACCTAAACCCTCAAGGAAGACAAGGGAAAACTCCCAGAAAAACTCAAGTAGAGCAATGTATATATGTAAAACCCTGGGGATTTTCTTGTTTGGTAACTTATATCCATTGCTATGTAAGACTCCCATAGGAAAGTCTCTGAAAAGGTTTTCATTGGTTCAGCTGTGAAGGACGCCCCAGAAACAGACACTTGGGCTGTTGAATGGGAAATGGGCCATGGTCTCGGGGGGTTGCTGTCCTTGTGTCTGTCTGCTGTGATCTAGTCTTCAGTTGTGGCAGAATTAATGTCTTAAATAGCTAATGAGTGGCCTGCAGCTTGAAACATGAAGTCAAGTTCTTTTGAAAACCGGTTGACTTTTGATGTTTCTATGCTGCACTTTCTGTGTGTGTTTGTGTGTGTGTTTGTGTGTGTTTGTGTGTGTTACTGCAGAGAGAAGGAAAGGGTGTGAGTTACAGCCTCTCTCAGGGTTACAGTCTCACTCCATAACACTTCAAATTCAACTTGGAAAATGAGGAACTACATTATAGGAACAATAAATCAGCTCTAATATAACAAGTGCTGTATTGTACTCTAGAAGGCAGTGTGTGCGTTTCAGGAAGGTGTGTGTGTGTGTGTGTATTTGAAGAAACACCTCAGCTGTAGTAATGCCATTCAGGCATCCATGCCAACAATTCCCTTGAACTTTCACTGTTGGGTCATTTGTTACACATACTAAACGTGAACCATTTTTCCTTTTCATACAGTGATACTATGTTCTTGTTTACCCTTAAAAATGACTGTCTGGTTAGAAATGTAATTTTCCTTCACAATAACCCCTCCTAATGTAATGACAATATTGTCTGACCAATATCATATTTGATAGAGTGACTCCATTGGATTGGTCCATGTTATGTTGGTGAATCACATGCTGCCAAATTGACTCACCATAGAATCATGTGGATCTAAGTGACTCTCAGTCACGGGTGTCATGTTAAAGATAACGTATGTGCTATCAGACTGCAGTATGTTGGCCATTTCTACACAAACAACAAAGTTTGGCGGTCTGAGACAGAATCTCCTTGAAAAACAAGGACTTCCATACACTCACTTCATATTGTCCCTCACACACACACACACACATACATTGGGGGGGAGGGGGGGTGGGGGGGAGGGGGGGTGGGGGGGAGGGGGGGTGGGGGGGGAGGGGGGAGGGGGGGTGGGGGGGGGACAAGGTCACAGCTGGGTGAGCAGGATTAGACCCAGATCAAAACAAAGTTAATAACTGCTAATGAGGGGCTGGGCCCCCATGGGGAACACCCCACCTCTCCACCCCTCTGGGCCCCCTCTGGGCCCCCCCCCCCCCCCCTCCTCCCGCTTCTTTTGTCTCGCTGTCACACTCAGCGGCCCCCTGCACTCACACGCGGGAGCTTAGATCCAGACGGGTGCGTTGTGCTTGTAAGAACAGCAGCCTGCTCACTGTCGTTCACCAGTCTTCTCAGCTGGAGAGGGTACATGGTAAACCTCAGTGCTTGAGTCTCACGGGTGTGTCACGTTCTAATGGTCAGGGGATGAAACCCGTGAGGATGGGTGTTGAAACAAGTTGAAAACGTGCCACGGTTTTGAATACCCCTAAAACCTTAGAGGATCAAGTTGTTTAATTGTAATTGGTTTAACTACAGGCTCTTCTGGTTGTACCCATTGGTGCTTATTTGCTTTTCCACAATGTATGCTTCATGTTTTGGCTGCCCGCATTGTTTTTCGTTGTTTATGGTCATTGACCTATGCACTTTTTGTAAAGCTTTGTCTTGTAAGGACAGAGACATTTGGATAAAAGCATCTGCTAAATGACTACATGTAAATGTCAAAGTCACAACCTTGCGCTTGTTGTCTCTCCGCCCCCTGCAGTTCCCATCTACGTGCCCTTCCTGATCGTGGGCTCAGTGTTCGTGGCCTTCGTCCTGGTGGGCTCCGTGGTGGCCGTATGCTGCTGCCGCTGTCTGAGGCCCAAGCAGGAGCTGTCGTCTGGGGGTGGCGGAGGGGGCGGGCGCCTGCTGGAGACCATCCCCATGATGGCCAGCGTGGGCACCTCCAGAGGCTCCTCCTCCCGCCAGTCCAGCACGGCCACCTCGTCCAGCTCCTCCGCCCCCCCCGCCGCCCCGCGCCAGGCTCCCCCGCCCATGATGCGCGCCCAGGCCTCCTGCTGCCTCCCTCCCGACGCCAGCGTCTTCGTCAACATGCCCACTAATTTCTCTGTCCTCAACTGCCAGCAGGCCACCCAGATAATGCCCCACCAGGGCCAGTTCATGCACCCCCAGTACATCGGCTATGCCCATCCCATGGCCTCAGCTCAAGCCTTCATGGACCCCACCCAGGGGGGGTACAGACAACTCCAGTCCCCCTTCCCTCCTCCCACCAGTGTTGCCAGCGTCACCAGTGAGCAGAAGTACCCTCCCGTAACAGTCTGAGGACACATGCAGGACACTGTGCAACTGACAGACCATGTGAGGACCTTGTGCCAACAGGAGAGTGTGTGAGAGAGGCTGTGAGGACCTTGTGCCAACAGGAGAGTGTGTGAGAGAGGCTGTGAGGACTTTGGGAGCCGGCCACTGTGGACATTTCGAGCTTGCCAGCCAGGGAAGGGAATAACATGGAGTCAGACTCGCATGAAGTACTTGTGAAAGCGTCGCTCAGATTGGTGCCTGACTTGCCGTAATGTGCCGTGAGTGTTCTGTGTGATCTCCTGGTTAGTTTTGAACTCAGGGTCCAATTCTAAGCTTCTTCTCATCCCATTTCAGTCCAGGGTTCGATGAAGCAGGGAACCAATAAGAAATCAACCCTGCATCCAGCATTCAAATACAACAGAATAGCTTTTGTACTGTATGTGTATGTCGTGTTTCATGTTGTGTGTGGAAGGAATAGGGCTGAGGGTGCGTTTGTGCGTGTGAGAACAGGAAACATAAACAGTTGTATTCTATACTGTCTATGTATGCGACTGGTTTCTATCGAAACATGTTTGTGTTACAGCGAATGTGGAGAGAATGGATACGTTAACAGATGTGTGTGTGTGTGTGTGAGAGCGAATGTCTCAGATTGTGTGTCTAAAAGTGTGAGTGGTGTGTAATGGGAAATGCAGGTGGTGTGATGTGAAAGGCAGCCTCTCTCCCTGAAGGCCGCTTAAACGCTAATGAAGTGAACACAGGACATGGACTGTGACGCTCCCTTCTTATACACACACACATTACACACACACACACTCTCTTCTGAACCACTGCCCTGAGAGAACACACACAGTATACACAAGAGAACCCCCAAAATCAAAATACACAAATACTCATTCAATGACTGGGTAATAAATGTACCTCAAAGAAGTGTATCGTGTGTGTTGTGAGAGTGGTTTTTGTCCCTGTGTAGCTCAAACCGGCTGCCCTTGAAGATTGCAGAGTTAATTATGCAGTAAAAACTGTCTGCCAACTGTTCCCCCTCACTCAGTCTCCCTCCTGTGAAAGAAGTGTGTGTGTGTCGACTCTCCCTCTGTGCCATGTAGTCGATGAAGTTACTGGACTTGAATATTCCAGTGCATTTCCCACATTTTGAGTTTTTCGCTTGGCGCCAGCCCCAGTAGTAGACCAGAGGAAGCCACAGCTGAGAACTGTAGGCCAGGTTGTGTGACCGGTCTTGAAGGTGTCCTCTCGGCTTTGAAGGCTCTTCCTTCATTCTTTGCCCTGGTCTATGTCTGGTGTTCTGGACAATACAGCCATTCAAAGATGCTTTATTTAACTGGTCACTATCAGAAATGTTCCCTAACAAAGTGTTAATTCTGTTGGTCATCTAATTGAAACCCAGTGTCTGTCTGATGGGCAGTGTGTGTGTGTTGATGTGTGTGTTGATGTGTGTGTGTAACAAGGTATGTGACCTGAGTTCCAACATGTTCCTGCACTCACACAAGGAGTGCAGTTTTTCATAAGAATCATAATAAATGACTATAACACAGAATGGAAACCGTGAGAACATTATTGTGGGCAGCTTCAATCCTGGATTTCACCATCCACACAACCCCAGGGTAGGTGTACATAACAGGTATGACAGTCCAAGTTTAAGTTACCATGGAGGAAGTGATGTCTGTTGCCATGGCATTTGTCGTGATGGCCCACTCCCCTCCAAGGAGTGAGGAGATGAATACACTCTCAGCTGAGCAACAAGTCCACCCAGAGAACCAAACCTGCCGGTCAGCAGGGGCCAAGCCTCACAACGGTTTCAGAGATTGAAGGAGCACTTCCTGACAGCAGCCAACACACAAACACTCTCCCTCACGCTCTCTCTCTCTCTCACTCACACACACCGTACATCATGTTGTATTCTCAGATGTCCTGTTTCAACACCCAGTTTGCTCTCTCACACTCAGCCTGCCACTGAGTGCTGTGGGCCACAGTAAAACCTAGCTGTCCCATCCTCAGACACCGACAACAGGTCACAGGCCCGGGCCTGTTCTCCCAGACGAGCTATAGTCTTGGCGCGTCTCTATGGAAACTCTGGGAAAGGCGAAAGCGAAGAGGGCCGTGAGGGAGTCGTTGGGAGGAAATGGATCTGGGCTCCTGCTGGGGAGAGCCTGGCCTGGAGAAGGGAGGGAGGGATGGAGAGATGGATTCCCCAGATTGGAGCAGCTGCCTGCAGCCAGGCAGGGCTGGGTCACCCCCTGGAGACTCTCCCAGCAGGGATCACGGTTCTCCATTGCCCTCTCAGCTAACCTGGTCCCACGTTCACCAAGAGGCTGGATGGGGTGTTTGACCTTGAGACGATAGTGGGGTTTGTGTGAACAGATAAGCAAAGGATTTCAGATGTGATCTTAGCCTGGTGAGTGTTTGAATGTGTCCTGATCGCTCGCAGACCCAAACTTCTCGAGGTCCTTCTTGTGTTCGTGCTTCCTGCAGGCCTCATGGGTTCACGTTAAAAGCATTCAGGCTGAGCCAGAAACTGATTCGATTTAATGCTTAAGACTTCAATTGACTGACTTATTGACGCATGCATTCTTGCGATCACATGTCCTGATCTCAGGTCTCCAAGTCCCTGTCCTCTCATCAGGCCAACACTGCACACAGGAGACTCAAATCATTCACCATTCTCAACTTGCAAATGTTTTTAGAATGTAAAAAAAACAAAACTAGTCTGTCCAAAGACAAAAAAGCACAAACACAGGCATTAAAATAGATACACAGAGACACAAGTCGATTTTTATTCAACAAAAAAGTCCAGTAAATGTGTTAAAACCCCCGGGGGCAGGGCGACAGGCTGGCCTAGCCGGGCTGCTGCCCCCTGGGGCAGGGCGACAGGCAGGCGGGGGCACAGAAACGGACCGGAAAACAACGGAAACAGATTCAACCCAGCAGGACGGATAGACGTACTGGGGAGCAGGAGGACGCACGGAGGCTGCCAAGACGGAGAGAGAGACAGACAGAGAGGAGGGAAGAGGATGGAGATAGAAACAGAGAGAGACAGACAGCGAGGAGGGAAGAGGATGGAGATAGAAACAGAGAGAGACAGACAGAGAGGAGGGAAGAGGATGGAGATAGAAACAGAAAGAGACAGAGAGAGGGGAAGAGGATGGAGATAGAAACAGAGAGAGACAGAGAGACACAGAGAGAGAGGGGAAGAGGATGGAGATAGAAACAGAGAGAGACAGAGAGAGAGAGGGGAAGAGGATGGAGATAGAAACAGAGAGAGACAGAGAGACACAGAGAGAGAGGGGATATGGACTCCTGTGTGTGTAGAGGGTGGTCCAGATGGAGAGCGAGAGTTTAGGGGTCAAGGTTCTGCCTCAGTGGCATCTCTGTGGTCTTTGGCAGTGAGGCTGAGTGGAGGGAGGAGGAGGTAGACGGTGGTGGTGGGTGGGGGTGGCACCAGGAGCTGAGGGAAGGCTGAGCTGAAGCAGTGTGCCGGAGGGGACTGAGCCTCACCACCCTGGAGGGTTCCATCTTACAGGGTTCAATCCTGGAGGGTTCCATCTTGGAGGGTTCCATCTTGGAGGGTTCCATCCTGGAGGGTTCCATCTTGGAGGGTTCCATCTTGGAGGGTTCCATCCTGGAGGGTTCCATCCTGGAGGGTTCCATCTTGGAGGGTTCCATCTTGGAGGGTTCCATCCTGGAGGGTTCCATCTTGGAGGGTTCCATCTTGGAGGGTTCCATCCTGGAGGGTTCCATCTTGGAGGGTTCCATCCTGGAGGGTTCCATCCTGGAGGGTTCAATCCCGGAGGGTTCCATCTGGGCAGCAAGGTTTGCTGTCCCCCCCCCTCCCCCCTCCTCCCCTCCCCTGGACGGGTTCAGTCTCAGCTTAGGAGATGAGAACGAGAAATGGAAACAAACACACGCAGTAACACACACAGACACACACTCATACACTGAAGCACATATGATGCACGTGCAGACACACATGCACAAGCAGAAACAGACACACAGGAGCACGCACACACAACGCTCACACACAGTGGCATCTGTTCAAACCCGTGTGTGATTTACATGATACACATATTAGTCTCTGAGTTTGATTTCTCATGCCTGTGCACGGATATGATTATTCATGCCTGTTTGTCTTGTAGGTGTGTGTCTGTGTGTGTGTGTAGACACCATTTTGTCAGTCTAGTTGGCCCCCCTATCCTTTCTCCAAGTCAGTTCAGGGTGCTTAGCAACGGCCTCCACGCCTAGCGACGACCTCCAGGGAGGGGTCAAGGTCAGGGTTCCATTAAGGCCACAGCAGGCTCACCCAGCACAGGGGCGGGGTTACATAGTCTGTCTGTCTCTGCCGCCATGGCAACCAAAGCTGTTCAGGAGCAGAGGGGGAGGGAGGAGGGTTGGGGGAGGGGGGGTGAGGGGGGGGCGGGCTAGAGGCTGGGCCGTTGGCGCGTGGTGTCGTAGGAACGCACCACCTGGGACTGAGACACCACCCCGTGCTCCTCCTGAGAGAAGGCGTAGCCATCTAGAGAGAGAGAGAGAGACAGAGAGAGGTGGAGAGAGAGAGAGGGAGAGGTGGAGAGAGAGAGAGGGAGAGAGAGAGAGAGAGAGAGGGGGAGAGAGGGAGAGGGAGAGAGAGAGGGGGAGAGAGGGAGAGGGAGAGAGGGGGGAGAGGGAGAGAGAGAGAGAGAGGGGGGACGAGAGAGGGAGAGGTGGAGAGAGAGAGAGAGAGAGAGAGTAATTAGAAGGCTGTTTTATTTAGTATCATGTTGTAGTTCTACTGTTGTGTTGTGCCACAGTACAGCGTGCAGTATGTGGTTGGCATTGGGTACAGGGTGAAGGAGGGGGGTTAGGGTTAGGTGCAGTATGTTGGATACAGGGTGAAGGAGGGGGGCAGCTTACGTGAGACGGTCTGCTGAACAGAGCTGGAGCGCGCCCCTCCGGAGGGCACTTTCCTAAATACCCGGGTCAGCAGATGGGCACGCTCGTTTAGACTGCAGGAGGAGGAGACAAGGAACAGTCACTTCACCAATCACGTCACACAGTCTACTGAATGACACGAAGAGGCACCAATCACAGGAGAGAGCTCTACTACTGAGGAGGACATCACAACCAATCAGTGGTGAGGAAGATGACTGCTCTGTTCTAATACTCTTCAATCCTGTGTCTCTCCTTTCCTTCCACCCAGGTAAGAGGCAGGGAAGGTGAGGGGATGGCTTTCTTGATAACAGCTTTTTATTGCTTACATCAAAGTACAAAAACATTTACATTTTGAAAGGTGAAGGAGAGGAGTGAGAATGTGAGTAGTTTACTAGACAGGTGTTATATTGGTAAAAGATTAGTATGGTGTGAATATGTTCTCCTAGCAGTCAGTCTGACATAAACCCCTGGACCTTAACACACTCCATGTCGTAGACCCCACCCAATGACAGCCTATTATGGAGTCTTGTCAACCCCGAGGCTCCAGTGCCAGATGTGGGCCTGACGTCTAGGACAGGGCTCCACAAAGTTGAGCTAATCCAATAGAAACTCATGATCTGACTGTACAGGCAAACAGACAGCCATATCAAGCTCCCCTCCCCTCCCCTCCCCTCCCCTCCCCTCCCCTCCCCTCCCCTCCCCTCCCCTCCCCTCCCCTCCCCTCCCCTCCCCTCCCCTCCCCTCCCCTCCCCTCCCCTCCCCTCCCCTCCGCTCCGCTCCCCTCCCCTCCCCTCCCCTCCCCTCCCCTCCCCTCTCCTCCCCGCTCCCCTCCCCTCCCCTCCCTCCCCCCAGAGGAAGACTGGAGGCTCTGTGTTCCTGGACCACACGCCGTCACGGCTCCTCTCCTCCCGTGACCAAAAATAACCTCAGCCTCAGCCACAGCCCTCGTTAACGCACCCTCTCTCACGCACGCTCTTTTAACGCTCGTGCTGGAGTGCCAGGACGGAAATCGAACACAGTGAATTGATCACACCGGCTGATCGATCGGGACTCTGAGCAAACAGATAGAGCTAGCAACAGAAAGTTTCCTGATGACGGGAAGACACAGAGAGCGCTTCCCAGATTGATTTCATAGAGAAATACAGACGGTTCCTGTTTCCACGTGAGGAAACAAATGAGGCATTGAATCCCATTGGAGGGGTTTCCCTGGCAGCGATACAGGGAGCCCTGATTGGATCCACAGTGTGTGGACAGTCGCCAGACTCTACAGGGTCACGGTTCTAAGCAAGCAGATGGGATCCTCAGGTTATTTTACCGGTGGGAAACTCCAACCAATGAGTTTGGAAAAAAGAAAAAACGCTTTGAGAAAAGAGCTCTGAAGTTATATGGACAAGAAATAAAAAAATGAGGTCTGTTAAAGGGATGACGTGATGAGTGGATGAAAAGTCAGATGACTGGATGAAGACTGTTCCTCCTCACACCCCCTGTGGAGTCTACTCAAAACGGTCCAAGGTTGCGCCACATCTGAATACTTCCCAGGAGAAACGTCTGTCCTCTATAGTGTTCCCATTGTAAACCCTCTACCTCCACCCACCCCCCCACCCCCATCAAATACTAACCCAGATGTGTGCTTCTCTCCTCCGCTCCTCCCCTGTGTTTCCCAGGCTCAGGGCCCATGCCCGCCCCTGTCTGGGAACAGGGGCAACCCAGGACAAGACCACTCACCTCATGGTCAGGGGCTGGGTGCCCCCCCCCTCCCTGTCCAAAAAACTAAACATTATTTCCCTGTTCCAGACCTGGGAGCTGGCCCTATAACCTGTCTTTCTGACTGACTGAAAACCACCTGTGCTGTTTATCCAGAATCTTGCCTTGCACTCTCCAAACTGAATAAAGATGGCTCTAATCTGATGACATGAAACAAAACACAACAGAAACACACACATGCACACACAGCGCTACTCTCTCTCTCTCTCTACCTTACAGTCACGAGCTAGAGAACACACAGTCAACACACCGAGTCCTTACAGCAGTGCAAGTTTGTCCACTTGCTGAGAGGAGAGGAACAAAAGATGGAGAGAAGGAGAGAGAAAGAGATGTTTGTGATGAGATGCTAATGAGAGCCGTGGTGAGTCATGGGAGAGAGAGAGGGGGATGCAGTGAGGAAGCTAGATGAAAAAAAAGACCACAGGTCGTGAGGCCAAAGGTCATAGGTCAGGAAGACAGGTGAGGTCAGCTCAAACCCAGGCAGGCGCTACCTGTGTGTCTGTCTGTGCCCCGAGCCCACAGGCTCTATGGGACCTCAGCCTTAGCTTTGGGCCTGCGGAAGGTTCAACCAAGGGACACCAGGAAGTTAGAACAGCTATGACATCATCTCGCTCCTTTAACACTCATATGGCTTAACAAATGAAAACTAGGAACTAAACACGGCTGAAATTACACTTCCCATTTAAACTTCTCAAAAGGTTAAGTATCTATAATACTCGCATCAAGTTGATATTGCTGGACTGAATCAGAGTCATCAATATTAACAACCCTGCTTCGCGAGTAGAGGTGCAACCCCACAATGCTTTGCGGCGTGCGTACCTGCGGCCGCTGGCGTCTCGGAGTACAGCAGCCCCCGGGTCCACGGCCCGCGCCTCCAGCTCCTGCACCTCCTCCAGGAGGGACTTCCTCACCGTGCGACGGCCCCTACCACACGCAGGAGAGCAGGCATGAACACACACGTCCAGGATGGCTTCACATGGTGCAGGCAGGGCAAGCTCACATGGAAACAGGAAGGGGCAGGTACTCACGCGTTCCACGCAAAGTCTTTGAGTAAACAAGCTGCCGGCACCAGGACCAGACCCAGCCAGAAGTGCCAGCACTGCATGACCCTCCCAGCCTGCCACCCAACACAGCATGTGTTAGCACCACGTCATGCTAGCATATTACATACACAGCACAACGTCATGCTAGCACATTACATACACAGCACAAGGGGTTAGCACAACGTCATGCTAGCACATTACATACACAGCACGATGAAGCCCAGACACAGCCACAGTCAGCACGGTAGGCTGCACAGTGAGGAGAAACGCTTCACTAAATAACCACAGGGGCTCTGTTCTCTCCTTGGCCCAGGTGCAGTCAGCCTCACTGACCTCTGACCTCTCAACCCTAAGCCAGTCTCTAGGGGTTAATTATCCACAAAACTACCGTCTTGCTTCCCTCAATCTTTCCTCCCCCACTCTGCCTCTCTCAATCTTTGCTCTCTCCTTCCCTCTATCTCAGAGACCGTTCCCTCCCTCTGTCTACACCAATCTAACCCTTCCTTTCACAATATCAGTCTCTTTTTCTCCCAGTCTCTCTCACCCTCTCCCTGTCAATCCCTCTCTCTCCATGTCTCTCTCTCTACCTCTCAGTCCCTCTCTCTCTCTCCCTCTCTCTCCCTCTCAGTCTCTCTCTCCCTCTCAGTCTCTCTCTCCCTCTCAGTCTCTCTCTCCCTCTCAGTCTCTCCCTCCCTCTCAGTCTCTCCCTCCCTTTACAACATGGATTCCCCCTCAGGGCAGAGTAGGAGTCTCTGTGCTGGCTCTCTAAGGCTGTGACCTGAGGAGCAGAGATAATCTTGGGCTGAGAGGATCAGGCCAGCTGACAGTGCCATGGGAACGTCTGGCCTGAATCAGGATAACCATTAGGAAATATTCCCGACGACAGCTGTAAACACAGCCAGACAAGAGCCGCTTGCACGACAATACAAACACACACACACATTCCCTGTCTGCGACACGCACAGCCTCCCACACACACACACACAATCACAGTGTTTATACTTGTTGCACAAACACATTTAAACACGGCTGTCTATACAGAACACCAACCCAACTGTCTATCAGATGTGAAAACATGTAGAGGATATACACATGTTCAGATGCATAAGCTAACATTTACACCACAATGCAAGCAAAGATACACACACTGCACCCCCAGCACGATACAGTCTAACAAGCAATCATCCCCCGGACAGATGGGGTATAGATAGAGAGAGAGAGCGGGAGAGAGAACGAGAGAGCGAGAGACAGAGCGGGAGAGAGAGCGGGAGAGAGAACGAGAGAGAGAGCGGGAGAGAGAGCGGGAGAGAGAGCGAGAGAGAGAGCGGGAGACAGAGAGAGGCGAGGTAATGGGGTGGTTGGAGGGGGCCAGTTGCAGTCCGGGGGGGAGAGGGTCTGTCTGCTCCTCAGTAGGACGGAGCAGCTGCAGAGTTATTTGAGTACATTCCTGATTTCTGACACAAATTGAATTAATGGGCTGAGGGGAACTTGTGCTCCCCCTGTCCCCCACCCCCGCTCTCTCTACCTGCACAGTGGGGTTACCAGCGTAACCCTAACCAACCCCCCCCATCAAATGCCCCAGCACGGCCCTCTCCATCAGGATGTTCCAAGTGTACAACCCTCCCCCGACCAGCCAACCCGCTTGAGTCAACACCCCCTGAGTAGGCCGTAAAAGCCTGGGTCTCGGGTGACGGCGTGGCAGGTGCAGGGAGCCTGGAGAGCAGGCTGGCAGGGCATAAATCTCCCCAGGGCTCCAGCCGTGCAGACATGGAACACCCAGAAGGAGAGGCGACGAGGCGCCTGGCCGAGGGGGTGGAGGGAGGAGACAGAGCCCATAATAACCACCTCCACCCATCCTGAAATGACCAACACATGCTTGTGGGGGGTAAATGGGGTACTGGGGGAACACTTGCCTGTCCAAGCATGTCGGGGGCAATGGGTATGGAGGGCCAGATGGCAGAGTAGACAGCAAAGAAGACCATCCAGAGCACCATGCTGCCCCACACTGCTAGGTGGGAGAACTGCAGGAGAGACAGGGACAGAGACAGAGAGACAGACAGAGAGAGAGAGACAGACAGACAGAGAGAGACAGACAGAGAGAGAGAGACAGACAGAGAGAGACAGACAGAGAGAGAGAGACAGAGAGAAAGTGGGGGGTGTAGAAGGATGGGGAGAAAGAAGACAAGGTTTCATGGGTCTGCACTGACGGTCTGAATATAGACTAACCTTGTCTCTGAGAACCCCCCCCCCCCTCCCCCACCCCCCATGTAAAAGGACACTGCGTGAATTCCTGTGGGACCCTGCTTCATTACTGGGGGGCTGCTGGGACGACAGCTGAACGGACGGAGTGTCAACGCCCCCCCCCCCCCCCCCCATGTGTGATGGAAAAGGGAGGGGCTTTTGTCTGTCTACATACTGCACACTGTAAGACCCATACTCTCCCCAAGCTGGGAGATTACACTCTGACTGAGGGATGTGTGTGGAGGGTATTGTGTGTGTGTGTGTTGGGGACAGGAAAAAGCATTCCTACCTTGGTCCAGGCAGTGGTCTCCATACCCGCTTTCAAACACACTGTTACTACAACATACTAGAGGGAGAGAGAAAAATAAAATAATAATAAAGATACAAAAGGACAGAGAAAGCGAGAGGGGAGGGGGAGAGGAAGGAGAGATGTGGAACCAGGGAGGAGAGGGAGAGAGGGACATGTTTAGTTCACAAAAACAACTCTGGAGATAATAAACATCAATAATGATATACTGTAAACTCAACAATGCCTGTTAAAACACTCTGCAGTCCCAGACCCTCAGCAAGCTAAACAGACACTCACACACTAACACAACACACACACACTAATACAACACACACACACACACACAAGCACAACACAGACAAGCAAATAGGGAGCAGAATGATGGACGGAGTAAGTGATGGTGGGAGGAAGGGAGTGAAGCAGAAAGGGAGAGGGAAGGTGAGGGGAGGGAGGGTGAGGGGAGGGAAGGTGAGGTAGGGTGAGAGGAGGGAGGGTGAGGGGAGGGAGGGTGAGGTAGGGTGAGGGGAGGGAGGGTGAGGGGAGGGAGGGTGAGGGGAGGTAGGGTGAGGGGAGGGAAGGTGAGGGGAGGGAGGGTGAGGGGAGGGAAGGTGAGGGGAGGAAGGGTGAGAGGAGGGAGGGTGAGGGGAGGGAAGGTGAGGGGAGGGAGGGTGAGGGAGGGAGGGCGAGGGAGGGTGAGGGGAGGGAGGGTGAGGGAGGGAGGGTGAGGGGAGGGTGAGGGAGGGAGGGTGAGGGAGGGAGGGTGAGGGGAGGAAGGGTGAGAGGAGGGAGGGTGAGGGGAGGGAAGGTGAGGGGAGGGAGGGTGAGGGAGGGCGAGGGAGGGTGAGGGGAAGGAGGGTGAGGGAGGGAGGGTGAGGGGAGGGAGGGTGAGGGGAGGGAGGGAGGGCGAGGGAGGGTGAGGGGAGGGAGGGAGGGTGAGGGAGGCAGGGTGAGGGGAGGGAGGGTGAGGGAGGGAGGGCGAGGGAGGGTGAGGGGAGGGAGGGTGAGCGAGGGAGGGTGAGGGGAGGGAGGGTGAGGGGAGGGAGGGAGGGCGAGGGAGGGTGAGGGGAGGGAGGGTGAGGGAGGGAGGGTGAGGGGAGGGAGGGTGAGGGAGGGTGAGGGGAGGGAGGGTGAGGGGAGGGAGGGCGAGGGAGGGTGAGGGGAGGGAGGGTGAGGGAGGGAGGGTGAGGGGAGGGAGGGTGAGGGAGGGAGGGTGAGGGGAGGGAGGGTGAGGGGAGGGAGGGTGAGGGGAGGGAGGGTGAGGGAGGGAGGGTGAGGGAGGGAGGGTGAGGGAGGGAGGGTGAGGGGAGGGAGGGTGAGGGAGGGTTGGCAGACTGCCCACAGTCCCATGGGGACTCTTCATTACTGGTTTAATGCTCGGAAGAACAAGCTCTGCAACTCTCTCCACTCATTCATCAATCTGTACATTTCACATACAGGTCTGCATGCAGCCCCTCGCCCTCCACCCCTCCCTCTCTCCCTCACACTCACACACGGTTGGGTTTGAGATGGAATAAAAAGGGATGGAGCTTACTGTGTAGACCATGTTCCCCACAAACAGGTAGTCATTCCCATGGCCGTTACTGAACGCTGAATCTGAAGAGAACACACACACACACTCAGATTCAGGACCTCTTGGTGTGTGAAGTTAACACAGGACCAGGAGTGTGTGTGTGTGTGTGTGTGGGCCTGTACTCACCGTGCTCCAAGGCTTTGAGCGGAAACCAGAAAAGTATTATTGAGTGGATTAAAGCATTGATACAGTGACCCCAAAACACCTGAACAGAGAGAGAGAGAGAGAGAAACAGAACAAGAGTATTAGTGTTTGAGAGAGAATGTAAAAGGTAGTGACTATAACTCCAAGCTAAATACACAAAGCATCAACAAACAAAACGGAACACCACCACCTTCCCCAAGATCAACAACCTTCTTGCACGCACACACACACACACGGGCCTACTGCAGGTCTCCCCTCCAAATGAATGACTTCCTTATTCTGGCCCTGTGAATCTCATTAGCGTTGCCGTGGAAACGGCCCAGTCTCCGTGGCACTGTGTTTACCCGCTGGGGTGCCAAACAAACACCAGGCATCACTCATCAATCACAGAGACACAGAGCCCAAACCTGACGCGTCAATAGACGAGTGAGACGAGATGTCAGATGGCACGCCACATAAGTATAATGATGCATTTGGAATTCAGGTGAAATGCTTTCCTGGGCAATTCTTACTGTGTGTGTGTGTGTGTGTGTACCTTGGTGTTGAAGCCCTCTGCATTCTGTGTGATGCGGTATAGCTGGGGGAAGCGCAGCATGTTCTGCTGACTGCACGGCCGGTCGAAGATGCCAAGAGTGAAGGGAGGGAGCGCTGTAAAGATCTGCAAAACACACACACACACACACACACACACTGAGTTTTCAGACACGTAACGTTCCTGTGTGGGTTGTCAGACGATCAGCATAGCGATCTGAGTGTCAACATCAGAAGGAATTCCACCTCTCTGCACCGTGGGGGGCCAGGGCCTGACCTGGGCCTGACCTGGGCCTGGCCTGGCCTGGGGCTGGAGCACAGATCTGCAGTCAGGCGTAAACCTGACACAACAGACATTTTGTGGCAGCAGAAACACCAGGTTTCAGACAGGAGATGGGCGTGCGAGTACAGCAGCACAGAGCCCTCAGAGTGAGAGGGAGAGCGAGAGCAGATTAAAAGAGATTGAAAAGGATTTTTAAAAAGAGCCAGCGAGGAAGATAGATAAGGGAGAGAGTGTAAGAGAAGAAGCACGTGGAAACAGAGCTGAATGAGTCCACCTGGCTCCACCTACGTGCTTGGCTACAGGCGTGACCCAGGGGAAGCTTGGAGCTCGAACCCCAGCGTGAGACAGAGGAGAGAGGAGAGAGAGAGAGAGAGAGAGGAGAGAGAGAGGAGAGTTAGGAGAGAGAGGAGAGAGAGAGGAGAGAGAGGAGAGAGAGGAGAGAGAGGAGAGAGAGGAGAGAGAGGAGAGAGGAGAGAGAGAGAGAGAGAGAGAGAGAGAGGAGAGAGAGGAGAGAGAGGAGAGAGAGGGAGAGAGAGGAGAGAGAGGAGAGAGGGAGAGAGAGAGAGGAGAGAGAGGAGAGAGAGGAGAGAGAGGAGAGAGAGGAGAGAGAGGAGAGAGAGAGGAGAGAGAGGAGAGAGGGGAGAGAGGGGAGAGAGGGGAGAGAGAGGAGAGAGAGGAGAGAGGGGAGAGAGAGAGAGAGGAGAGAGAGAGAGAGAGGGAGAGAGGAGAGAGAGGAGAGAGAGGAGAGAGAGGAGAGAGAGGAGAGAGAGGAGAGAGGAGAGGAGAGAGAGGAGAGAGAGGGGAGAGAGGAGAGAGAGGAGAGAGAGGAGAGAGAGGAGAGAGAGGAGAGAGAGAGGAGAGAGGGGAGAGAGGGGAGAGAGAGGAGAGAGAGGAGAGAGAGGAGAGAGAGGAGAGAGAGGGAGAGAGGAGAGAGAGGAGAGAGAGGAGAGAGAGGAGAGAGAGGGAGGAGGCGTGCCCTAAGGAGGAGCAGCAGCTCACCTGAGATACGAGCAGGAGAGGAGGAGACTGCAGGAGGAACTCACCACGTTGTAGAGGCCTATGCACCAGCGCTCAAACAGGATCTGCCCCGAGAAGCCATTCACAAAGGCGAACCAGAGCTGGGGGGAGAGAGAGAGAGGGAGGAGAGGGGAGGTGTGAGAGGAGAGAGGGGCGTCACACAGCTTTGGGGATGGACAGATGAAGGAGGAAGGGAGGGGGGGTGACGGAGGCTGATTGAACGGACTGGGATGTAGAATGAGCTCCAGCATCCTAATGCTCAGCGAACACTCAGTGATCGTGTGGAGGAGGTTTCAGCCAGCAGCAGGCCTGTGTTCTGGTGTTGCCGTGGCGTTGCCGTGGCGGCCGGTCTGAGGGTGGAGCAGGAGAGGTGGAGCCTCACCTTCCACACCCTCAGACGGACCCTGAACAGCGCTCAGACAGACCCTGAACAGCAGACAGGATTGTGTCCGGGAACTCGATTGGCTGTGAGGACATTCCTGGAACACACCCAGAGCCAGAGCCCCAGGATGAGGTCAGCCACACACACACACACACACACAGTGTCTCCACTGTGTGGACAGAGACCGTCTATGACCTTTGACCTCGAAAGCCCAGCAGGGAGACAATCATGTGAGATAATCATAGAAACGCACAATCGAGCACACACACACACACACACACACACAGGCCTGAGTGAGGGAGACAGTGGCAGAGAGACCGCGGTCCCTTGGCGGTCTGCACCTGCTGACATCCTTAACATCAGACAGGAGGGGAGGGGGGAGGGGGGGCACAGCTGACACATGCCCCTCACCACAGACTGGCCAGAGTGACCCTCACACATCCTACACACACACACACTCAGCCAGGAAGTATGCATCAACAGTGACTGTGCGTGGGGTTTGTGTGTGTGTGTGCGTGTGTAAGTGTGTGTGTGTGTAAGTGTGTGTGTGTGTGTGTGTGTGCATGAGACAGAAAGCAGACACCAGAGGGGCACCTCATCCATCACTGTCATCCAACTCGACAAACAGCTGCAAAATGTCTCTGTTAATGTACAAGTGTGTTTGTGTGCGTGTGTATGTGTGAGAGAGAGAGAGAGAGAGAGAGAGAGAGAGAGAGAGAGAGAGAGAGAGAGAGAGAGAGAGAGAGAGAGAGAGAGAGAGAGAGAGAGAGAGAGAGAGAGAGAGAGAGAGAGAGAGAGAGAGAGAGAGAGAGAGAGAGGGGGAGAAGGTTTCAGAAGGGAGGGCTTTTAAGAAGTCCACCTGCCTGGTAGTCAGACAGCAGTCTCCCACTGAGGAAACTCTCTAACGAACCGTCACACACACACACGTGCGTCAGAGTAGCAGTAGAAAAGGTTGAGAGAGATGGCAGAGGGGGGTGAGGGAAGAGGGGGT